>NC_138780.1:7857005-7954505 GCF_965119305.1 Pelophylax lessonae
AGGGAAAAGACAAGGAAGGAGAAAAATTACTAGGACCAGAGATCCCAGCAGGGAGCCTAGGTCCTTGCTCCTGACTAGACAGATTAAAAATGATTACCTAGAGTAGAGAGGGGGGTTATATATACTAAGCTGAGGATGGCCCATGGGCATAGCCAGGTTATTTTTGTTCTGTCTAGTCCTACTCCTGGAGGAGGCAATATAACCCAGTAGTTATGATTTATGGAGCGCTGTGTCCGTTGATGAATGGAAGAGAAATTAAATTTTAGCTGAATTTAAATTCAAAACTATTTAAAATTAGAAACTAAATAAAAGCATTATGGGCTTTCCCAAAAACCATTTCTGTGATACATTTAAATAAATGGTTAATTAAAATTGTGTGCAAATTATAGCTAACCAGCGCTGTTTTTGAAAAGTCTTCCAAAAATTGTAATTAAAGAAGTTCTTCAGTCACCTGTGTAAAAATTTTAATTCAGCAGCTACAAAAACTGTACAGCCACTCACCTGCCCCAGGATCCAGCACTGTCCTCACCAGAGCTGCTTTCTTTTCCAGTCTTCGGTCCCTGTTGCTGGAATATTAACTGTAGGCAACCGGCTACAGACTACTTATGGCTACACAGGCAGCTGCATAAATGGTCCTGCAGTTCTCTGGGACCTGTGATGTGTCCCAGAGGACTGTGGGCAGGGAGAGAGGAGGAGAAGTGGGAGCGCTACCTGTCAAAACCAGGTACCCCACCAGAAAAAAAATGCCAAATATGCCAAAGGAGGGGGGGGGGGAACAGCAGAACTTCCCCTTTTGGATGAAGTTTCCCTTTAATGACCCAAACCTCTTCACATAAATTACTAACTGTGGGCTCAAATTGTTATTTTTATATTATTATTGTTATTTGTGGTATCAGTTTTAGTTCTGTACTCACCAGACTTTCCGACGCTCAATGATGCTGAAAAGCCAAAATAGACTTTGTTAGAAAGTCATATCTACAGTAAATGTCATTAAAACAAATTGGATGTGTTTTAATTACGTTGTTTTCTTTCGTTATCAATTGGAATTTATTCATTTTCGTTCTAATGAGAATATTGATTATCGATTTTCTCAAGTCGAAAAATAGGAGGGGCAGGGGGACTTTTAAAGTCACTTCTAAATCACTCAACATATCTCATCACACTTATGGTATATACACGTGTATGTACAGGTGTATTTATTATACACATATGGTGTTCACTATGGTTCCCCATATTATCTTCCACATTATTTAGGTTCTTCCCTCACACTTTGGGTGTCACTCTTTGTTCATTTCTAATTAACATCCACCTTATATGGTAACCTTTGTTTTTCTTACACCCGATTAGGGATATTGGATTATATATTTTTGATCCCCCCCCTCCTACTTACCAGCATAGGCTCTTCCATTAGCCACCCCGTAGCCCTCTCATCTGGATGGATTATGGGATGTATACATACATACCTTTCGGTAAGATTGTTTCCCATATATACCCCCTTTTTCTTTACCCATACTTATAATCTTCCATATACTTTGAGGATCAATATGGATATTCTACATATTCAATTTCTTCCTTATCCTACCTTGTTTTATAGTGAACAATCACGCCACCATCGTGACACTTACTACCTAGCCTCGTTTAGGTTTGGACCGCTCCCATGTCCGCCTGGGGGGACATCTACCCTAATTGCGATCCCTGGTCTGTCCTCTAGGTTTTGGGATTGGTCTGGTTGCAGGTGGGTGTTATGGCCCCATGTGAGCCTCTCCTTTTGACCCCTACATCTCAAATGAATACTCGTGTACTGCATGTATTATGTTTTGTGTGATATTTTGTTCCACTCATCATGTTTTTTCATTCTTGTTCTGGTAGCATCTGTGATGTCCCTTATCTGTGTATATGCCCCTGAAGAAGCGGTCACCCGCGAAACATGTTGGGCCAGTGTATGGGCATCAACGTTCATCACTACATCAAACCTATGTTACCCCTTAGGTTTCTGTGCATGCTACCTACAATATTTGCAATACAGTATCTATGTTTTTTAATACAGCAATCTCTTCTATATATGATGATGGTTTCTTCCAATAAAGATTGTTTTTTACCCTATATGTACTTTGATTATTGGTCTAATGACGGTATCCCCTTTAAAAGTCCCCCTGCCCCTCCTTGTTCCTATTTTTCAATGAATTTTGGGACGTGGATACCTTTACTTCAATATCCATCTAGGATATATATTTCTGTTTGGAGCTTGTCTTTCTTTTATCGATTTTCTCAAGTCACCCAAAAAATATTGCAACTGTCACTCTCTCTTAGCTCTGAGGTGACAAGCAGACATGGAAAAACTAAAGCTGTAGTTCAAAGAGATCAGGTTAAGCAACCAGACCTTGACATTTTCCCATTGTGTAGGCATCAGTTGTCCATTTTTCACCTCATAAACCCCATTACACGGTGATTAGACATGTTCTCTTACTCATCAGATCCTTCCATGCATCCACCATAACCCCCTACCAAAACACTTCTAGTATGCCTTCTGTAGCCTCCACCACCACCAACCATCACCACCTTTATGAAGCTTATTTAATTCAAGTCAGATCTTTCCCATTCCTCGTTATGTAGTTTCAGTCAATCAGCCATCAGAATCTGAACTATGGAGTTTTTCTTATGCCCCGTACACACGCACCGATTGTTGACCGTGAATTTTCGGCCAACGTCCGATCGGCCGATTGACGGCTTGTTAGTATGATGCTTCCGACAACCAACTGCGACTTTTCGGCCGAACAAAATCTGGTGTGCAGGCTATAAAATTTTTGTTGGCCGTCAAAAGAACGGCCGATTGTTCGTCAGTCAGTACAGATTTCGGCAGACAAAAATCAGATGAGCAAGACTGGGCATGCTCAGAGAAGAAAAAACACACGGAAAGTAGACCAGAACATGACATCACTTCTGAAGTTGGTTGTTGTTGGCCGACAAAATTCGTGTGCAGTCTAGACACATTTCAACCAACACAACAACACTGGACAAAAGACGGCCGATCGGTAGGCCAACAATCGGTGCGTGTGTACGAGGCTTTACCAAAGCTAGAGAGGGCACAATTAGTCACAATTCTGCAGAGAAACCAATCGGCTTCTAACCTCTGCTTGTTTAATTAGGCTTTAGCAATAAAACCTGGAAGCTGATTGGTTTCTCTGCAGAATTGTGACTAATTTTGCCCTCTCTAACTTTATATTTTAATGTATTTATTGGTTTCAAAAAGGTAGACAAAACATTCAATGGCTGTTTATATAGTAGATATATATGTTGGCGTTATTCGCCAACAGTACCTGCGCAAATGGCAAATTTAATTAAAATGACAATAAAGCTAAAAATAAAATAAATTGTGTACCGTGTGAATTCTATGCAGAATTAATGAATCATAAAGTGCAACATATAGGCGTGAACCATATAAAGGAGCTGCAGCTGAATCGTAGAAAACGTGAGAGTGGTTTAAATACACCTATAGAGGCGTACAGAGCCGCGCTCATCTAAAGTGCACTAAGTGTAGTGTTTTATTATCCACTTAAGCCCCGGAAGATTTTACCCCCTTCCTGACCAGGGGGTATTTTGCAATTCGGCACTGCGTGAATTTAACGGACAATTGCGCGGTCGTGCGACGCTGTACCTAAACGAATTTGACGTTATTTTTTTCCCACAAACAGAGCTTTCTTTTGGTGGTATTTGATCACCTGTACGATTTTTACTTTTTGCGCTATAAACAAAAAAAGAGCAACAATTTTGCAAAAATAACAATATTTTTCAAATTTTTTTATATGAAATTCCCCCAAAAAAATGTAAAAATCTAAATTTTTTAACATTTTTGGCCAATTTGTTTTCTGCTACATATGTTTGGTAAAAAAAATCGCAAAAAGCTTATTTTGATTGGTTTGCGCAAAAGTTATTGCGTTTACTAACTAAGGGAAACATTTTTGTCATTTTTGTTGTTTTTTTTTTTTAACGCGTAATGGCGGCGATCTGCGATTTTTTTGCGGTACTGCGACATTGTGGCAGACAGATCGGACCCCTGACTGACATTTTTGACACTTTTGGGGTGACATTTCTACAATAATCAGTGCTATACATATGCACTGTTACTGTAAAATTACACTGGCAGTGAAGGGGTTAACTTTATTTGAGAGGGAGGGGTTAAGTGTGTCCCTAGGGGCGTGCTTCTAACTGTGATTGGCTGTGGCTTGAGGTGTAGGAAAATTGATCAACGGTCCTACATAGTAGAACCGTATGATCATTGTTTCTACACAGGGGAGAATGACAGGTGGCTTGTTTACATCAGCCGCCTGCCTTTCTCCCTCTGCACCGACGATCGCTAGTGACCGGCGGACATCGGGTCCGCCGGTCACATGCGCAGGGGGTTCCGTGACCGCGCGGGAGCGCGCCTCTGGCGGCGCGCGCTCGCTCCCCAGAGCCTCACAGGCTAGGGACAGACCTACGTTGCTCTGCCTGTGAGGGGCTGACTGCCGACGTAAATATACTGTGAGCAGTCGGCAAGTGGTTAAAGTGAACCATTAACGGGTAATAGTATATATATTAAAAATAAATCACTAATAACAATTGATATGAATATAAATATAAATATAAAGTGCATTAACAGTGGTGAATATAAAGTGAAACAACAATACGTGAAATAAATCACATATAAAGTCCCATGCACAGTGAAAATAAATATAAAGTGCAGCAGCAATAAGTGAAAAAATCGCATATAGAGTCCCATGCACCAACAGACTTCAATTCAGTCTCCAAAGGATTCTTCCAAACACAACCAGATCTTCAATCCCTTCACCACATGGACACCCAATGTGTGAAAGGCTTACCAGAAATCAGCGACCCCTTAGTTATAGGGGGTCAGTGTAAGCAGAATGACATTCATCAAAAGCCAATATTCCAGATTAGATTAGAGCCCTCCTGGAGGATCCACCTTGCAATCGCCAGTATAATATATAACTTCAGAATCCTTAGCCAGCCCCATGTTCCTCAGCAGTGTAAAGTAAAGGAATGGCCAATATAGTGAAGTACATACAGGCAATATTTATTGAAATAAGGTAGATACACTTACATTTAGCAGGAAAAAAAACAGGCATTGGATAAAACAAATACTGGGGATATCAGGTGGCGCTTCCACATCTCAATGCATCTCATCCGGTCCCAGAAATAACATGGCAGTGTGATGGCACTCCTAGGTCCCGACTGGTTTCGATAGCACACAGGCCGTCGTTGTCAAGGGTCACAGGGTCCTGAAGTCTGTTGGTGCATGGGACTCTATATGCAATTTTTTCACTTATTGCTGCTGCACTTTATATTTATTTTCACTGTGCATGGGACTTTATATGTGATTTATTTCACTTATTGTTGTTGCACTTTATATTCACCACTGTTAACCTTCTTAGCGGTATTCCCGAGCATGGCTCGGGGTTACATTTCAGAGCCAAAAGCGGTAACCCCGAGCCACACTCGGGGTACCGCCAGAAGCATCGCTGGATCCTGTAAGCAGGGTTATTTACCTTGTCACCGGGATCCAGCGATGTGTCCCGGCGGTGTCTCACGGCGGATCTTCCTCCCGATCGTCTCCGTGCCCCAACTTCCGTCTCCTGCGACGTGACGTTCGCAGGGGGGTGGAACCGGCGGCAAATTCAAATGTAAAACACACCTAACACACTGATACCATTCAAAATTAAAAAAAAATCATATTAGTTTCCCCCCCAGTGCCCTTTCCTAAAGTTTTACTGTAATATTTATGTATATATATATATATATATATATATATACACATATATATATACGTATATATATATATATATATATATATATATATATATATATATACATATATGTATATGTGTATGTATATATATATATATATATATATATATATATATGTATATGCGTATGTGTATATATATATATATATATATATATATATATATATATATATATATATATGTATGTATATATATATATACGTAATTCTTGTGAATGAGCAGCCCAAACCAACTGTATACATTTATTTTTTATATATATATATATATATATATATATATATACATATATATATATATGTATACATATATATATAATAAATGTATACAGTTGGTTTGGGCTGCTCATTCACAAGAATTACATGCAAAATAATGGTACCGCTTTCAGCACCTAAAATCCAAAAGAATCATACCGCCAGGGAGGTCAATGCACTTTATATTTATATTTATATTTATATTTATATTCATATCAATTGTTATTAGTGATTTATTTTTAATATATATACTATTACCCATTAATGGTTCACTATAATAAAACACTACACTTAGTGCACTTTAGATGAGCGCGGCTCTGTACACCTCTATAGGTGTATTTAAACCACTCTCATGTTAATATAGTAGATGTCGTCTAGAACATCTGGCATAGTACATACTGTCAAAACATATCAACATTATTGTCTTTTGTTGGTAAGACCATTCAAGATAGTCTGTAGCAGTACTGGGTAGACCAGGTCATATCATCCCCCCCCCCCCCCCACCCACCCCACTGGGAACAAGCTGTGTCCCAAAGTAGAGAGCTACCTACCCAGTCCCCAGACTTTATTTCCATGGTAATCATTTAAGGTTTCCAACAAAGAGCCGGTTCACACTGGGGCGACCTGTCAGGTCGCCTGCCATAGAGAAGCTGTGGACTCGTTCTAATAGGAGCGACACAAGTCGCTCCGACTTAGAAAAAGGGTCCGGAGCTTCTTTGGGGCGACCCGGAGCGACCTGCATTGACTTCAATGTTATGAAGTCCGTGCCGGCCGCTCCGAGGTCGCGGTGCGAGCAGCGCACCGCGACTTGTGAGGTCGCCCCAGCAAGTCGGATCGCTCTAATGTGAACCGGCTCTCACAGTTTTAAACCATTTAGCTTCATAGTTTCCTACTGAAAACAATATATCGAAATCTAATAACTTAGGACAAACAGAAGTCCTTTGTAACAAAATGTGGTTGCAAAAGAGAAAGGAGAAGATCGAAAGACATAGAAATTAAGTTAAGAGAAAGGAAAAGATAAGAAGATGTTGGTGTCCAAAAGTTTTGACAGCTCTGTTATAGAAGAAGTCAAAATGAATCGGATTCGGGAGTCAGGAGCTCTCCCTCCAATCAAGAAAGCCCAGACAGGTACCTCATCCAAAGATCCTATATTTTCTCAAAGAGGGTTAACTTATCCTTAAATATGGCCACCATTCTTTCATTAATCATGATCCAGCTTAGTCTTCAGCAATTCAAACAAGACCACCAGCGATCACCAGGAGCGAGCTATAGATATTTTGGCTGCCGTGAATATGAAGGCTATTAAGTGTTTCATGTGCCTCGGGATCCCCTCGACTGGCCTCCCCAATAGAGCCCATTGTGGAGACTTCACCAAGTTAAACTGGGTGAGGGAATAAATAAAATTATGTGTGCGGATCAAAAAATCGCCTGACTTTTTTGAAGGTCCACCAAGTATGTAGGACTGCCCTCTCTAGCTTTAGTAAATAAACCCCTATGTATCCAAATGACCCCCCCATTTACTGAACTAAACACTCACCCCTCTCATGTAGTGATTAGACGCCCCCACCCCATCACAGGCTGTGAGAGTCAAAGGGTAGAAGTACAATTCTTCGATGCTCTGGGAAAATTGATATACCTTAGAACAACATTGTAATGACATGAGATAAGGGACACTCAACAGTAGATCCAGGACACATACCCTGGTACTCAGCCCTAGCATTGCACTGGCCTTTAACTACAGTTTTCGTCTTAGAGATGTCACTCAGCTACCTTCATCATTGACTTTGGAAATAAAAACAAAACTCTAAAAATCACATTTTGTCTAGATAAATGGGAACTTTCCAGCCTGTGTGACAAGACCATGAGCAGAGTTTACCATCAATACACACAAAGCAGCACTAATCAGCAAGTCAACAGAAGCCACCAGGTTCATAGTAATGAGTTGTTTTGGGTGTTTCACAACATATCAAAAGAAAGACACTTATTTTATACTCAGGTAATATAAATAATAAAAACTTCTACTTACATAGGAATATGATAGCGAGGAAGGCAGGCATGGCAGCTGTGACCTCGAAGTTGTGAGTTTCTCTCGGAGAAGCAGAAGTTATGAGCGTCCTCTCATTTCCTGAGTTTTATTTATACACGTTGCGAGAATGTAGAGAGTGGAACAGTCTTTGATAGCCAATCAGATTTCACTTTACTGTGGCCAGTTCTGCCTTATCGAATATGATGATCTAGACAAAACTTATAGTACATGTTAGGGTGGACACTGCTGGCCTTGTACTCTGGATTGCTGATCTAGGAGGATCAAACAAAAGTGAGGACCTTGCTTGGGGTCCAGTGGTGTCACTTTGGCAATATTGCAATCTCACTAAATAGTAAACCCAGATGACACCATACAGGCACTCCTTTAGAGTAAACTGGAAGGAAAACACAGGCGCCACTCTAAGTGCAGTAACTTGAGATTTATTGAATAAGACCAGAGAAAGGGGTACTCACAAAGGTAATACAATGCAAGGCTCATAAACAACACTCCGGTAAGGATCAGGGTGGCTGCATCGGTGGCGGTGGACAGGCTGTAAGCGGTAGCTGGCCGCACTTCCTAGTCCCGGGGACAATCAGATGCCGATCCGTCGTCACTTCCGGAAGCGTGATTACGTCATGGCGCCGGCGACGCGTTCTCGGAGCATGCGCTGCTTCATCAGGCCGATATTGCGCCATTTTGGATGTGGGACTTAAGTATAGTAGGAGCCTGAACCTGCTCGGTCCTAAAGCCCACCTTATTATCAAATGTAGCGGCAAACAGTACTATTCTAATACATGATTTAGATCTTTACACTGTAAGGGAGAACCCTGTGGATTCTGATGAAAAGGGGAACTCGGTGGACCCTGATGTAAGGGAGAACTTTGTGGTCTGTGCTGTAAAGGGGAACACTGGAGTCTGATGTAAGGGGGAATTCTGTGGACTCTGATGTAAAGGGGAACTCAGTGGATTCTGATGTAAAGGGAGGACTATGTGAACTGTGATGTAAAGGGGAGCTCTGTGGAGCTCTGTGGACTCTTGTGTGTGTGGGGAGGGGGCTCTGGTGACCAGAGACCCCTACCTCAGAGTTTCTCTTTACACGAGAGCCCACAGCATTTCCCCTTACATCAGATTCCACAGATTTCTCCTTTACATCATAGCCCACCGTGTTCCCTTTTACATCAAACTACACAGAGTTCCCCTTTGCATTTCAGGGGTCAGGGGCTACATGAGCACCCAAAAAAATCTCTGTCTCTCTATGCCAGTATATATACAATGGATAAGGTGGCTCCCCCGGGCATGATCACGTACCTGTACATGATCCTACATTTGTGGGTCTGGGGCGTGCACATGCGTCGGGGGTGACCCGCTCCTTCTGTGATTCGATACAGTGGGAGCCAATTAATGGATCCGGTGGAAGTGATGTCCACCGAGACCTGCCGGTCATTCGGGACACAGGCAAAACGGCGGGCTGCCTATGTAAACAAGGCAGATTGCCATTCTATGAGAAGGGAAGGATGTGATCCTGTGTTCCTACAAGGCAGGAACATGGATCTCTGCCTTCCCATAGTAAAAGCACCTCCCCATACAGTTAGAAAGCGTTCCCTAGGAGCACATTTAACCCTTTGATCACCCCTGATGTTAACCCCTTCCCTGACAGTGTCATTAGTACAGTGACATTGCATATTTTAGCACTGATCACTGTATTAGTGTCACTTAGTGTCTGATTTGTCCAACACAATTTTGCAGTCCCGCTATAAGTCGCTGATCGCTGCCATTACTAGTAAAAAAAAAAAAATTCCATAAAATCTACCCCATAGTTTGTAGACAATATAACTTTGTGTGCAAACCAATCAATATACGATTAGTGGTATTTTTTTTACCAAAAATATGTAGCAGAATACATATTGGTCTAAATCGATGAAGAAATGTGATTTTTTTTTCATTTTTTATTTATTGGATTTGTTTTATAGCAGAAAGTAGCAGAAAGTATGAGACCTTTGAGATGGATTAGAGCAGAGACTGCGAGCCAGGCTTTCTTGCCCACATTAGTGCCTGACCTCACAAAGGCGCTTCTGGAAGAATGGTCAAACACTCCCATAGACATAGACAACGTCAGATGTGTGACGAAACGCGTAGGAGGAGCTTGCGGCACGTCACGCCGCTATGGGCGACAGACGCGGCGGCCATCTTTTTGGTTTGGTACCGGCTCATATCGGCCTAAAGAGATTCCACAGGACACGCTATACTGATTCGGGAGTCATGTAAGTTGCCAATTGGCTTTTATATGAATAAAACTGCTTGACAGTATTACGCTATGAGAGTTGTCTTTTCCCTCATATGACTGGATAATTGCTGAGGATTTTGCTGGATCGATCGGTGGATAGCTGCTTGAGGGATGTTTCCTGATGTGTATCTGCTATTTGTTTCTCTGCAATCCATTATCCCTGTAATAAGGATCATGGTGATCTGGTAAGAGGCTGAATTTTCCCTCATGGTGGTGGCTGTCCTACACTTGGCTCTTGATTATTGAGGATCTGCATGTGTATGCTGTTGGGATACTAGCACTTTTTCTGAGGAATCTCTGTCTGGAATGAGCTATCTCTTCTTAATATTTGTACCAGACTATGGACTTATGAACTATACTATTCTTGAGATATTTTAGCGCTACACTTTTATATTATATTCCTATAGACACACTCCTAAACCTTGTGGACGGCCTTCCCAGAAGAGTTGAAGCTGTTATAGCTGCAAAGGGTGGAGCCAACTCAATATTGAACCCTACGGACTAAGACTGGGATGCCATTAAAGTTCATGTGCCTGTAAAGGCAGGCATCCCAATATTTTTTGGTAATATACTGTATATATATATATATATACTACCAGTATACCAGTAAAGAGCACATTCCAGGTGAACCCCCAAGGAACCCTCCAATAAATAGCAATGACATTTGAAAAAAGACCGGCATTTCATCAATGAATATGGTTTCACAAGACAATGGGTAATATCCAATATTCTATGAATCACGTCAACCAGTTTCCTTCTTCGATTATGATGGTCCTTCTCCACTGAAGTCAAATGCAATGTGATTGGTTGCAGAATTATTGCACTCTATATATTGTAATTACTTTTTTTTTCATTACCTTATTGTACAAGATTATTTTTTCTACCCAAATTAAACTTCGTGTGTTTATAAATTAGACTTTTTAAATAATTATAATAATGAGTTTATGATCTTTAGTGCAGTAAGCAAATGTATCGGTTGCCTTGGGATAGGGAGGGACTTCTTCGAGAGGTCTTATTATTAAGTGTACTACACCTAAAATTACCAATGAAGATCCTTTTTTTGAATTAAGAAACTTGTAGAAATACGATGAAATATGAAATATGAAAGACCTGCAATTCATTTTGAAAGCTTCTGATAGGTGGAAAAATCCTGCTAAGTGCATTGACCTTGTATGGTCAAAATGCTGTGATGGCCGAATTCTGTTACTTGCTGTAGATATTGCATGACGTGGCTCCGGGTGTGAAAAACATTTTATTTTTTTACATTTCCAGATAAGAACAGCAGAGATGACGATGACCACAAGTTCTCAATTACAGCTGCAGCCATTACAGCCACCGGTAATTTTTTTTCTGTAGGAAACATGTTAAAGATAATAATAAATGTTCTTGTAGAAAGAAGAATAACCACTCCTGGACTGGAAGGATTTTCAGCCCCTCACAGGCAGAGCGACGTAGTACTACGTCGCTAGCCTGTGAGGGTCTAGGGAGCGAGTGCGCGCCCCCGGAGGCACGCTCCCGCTCCTGAGTGGTCACGGACCCCCCCCCCCCCCCCGCGCGTGTGACCGGCGGACCCGATCGTCCGCCGGTCACTCGCGATCGTCCGTTAGAGCAGGAGAAAGGCATGCGGCTAATGTAAACAAGCCGCCTGTCATTCTCCCCGGTGTATGAATGGGGATCATACGGTTCTACTATGTAGGACTGTTGATCACTGTTCATACATCTCAAGCCACATCCAATCACAGTTAGAATCACGCCCCTAGGGACACACATAACCCCTCCCTCTCAAAAAAGTTAACCCCTTCGCTGCCAGTGTAATTTTACAGTAACAGTGCATATGTATAGCACTGATTACTGTAGTAATGTCACTGGTAACCCCAAAAGTGTAAAAAATATCAGTCAAGGGTCCGATCTGTCCGCCACAATGTCGCAGTACCGCAAAAAAAATCGCAGATCGCCGCCATTACTCGTTAAAAAAAAACAACAAAAAATGACAAAAATCTTTCCCTTTGTTAGTAAACGCGATAACTTTTGCGCAAACCAATCAAAATACGCTTTTTGCGATTTTTTTTACCAAACATATGTAGCAGAAAACAAATTGGCCGAAAATGTTAAAAAATTTAGATTTTTACATTTTTTTGGGGGAATTTCATATAAAAAAAATGTGAAAAATATTGTTATTTTTTCAAAATTGATGCTCTTTTTTTGTTTATATCGCATGATCAAAAAAATCGCACAGGTGATCAAATACCACCAAAAGAAAGCTCTGTTTGTGGGAAAAAAAGGACGTCAAATTAGTTTGGGTACAGCGTCGCACGACCGCGCAATTGTCCGTTAAAGTCACGCAGTGCCGAATCGCAAAATAGGCCCTGGTAAGGAAGGGGGTAAAATCTTCCGGGGCTTAAGTGGTTAATGACCAGGGCATTTTTTTTGATTCGCCGATTTTTTGCCAATGAACAATGCTAAATCGCAAAAAAATGGCCTGGTCATTAAGGAGGGAAATCCTTCCGATTAAACTAAACGTTATTGTGTTTGTAAACTAGACTTTTTAACCACTTCTGGACACTCCTTACTCTAACGGACAATTGCGCGGTCCTGCGACGCTGTACCCAAATAAAATTGATGTCCTTTTTTTTTCCACAAACAGAGCTTTCCTTTGGAGGTATTTAATCACCTGTGCGATTTTTATTTTTTGTGCTATAAACAAAATAAGGGCGATAATTCTGAAAAAAAAAAACAATATTTTTTTACATTCTGCTATATAACATTCCCCAAAAAAATGTAAAAATCACATTTTTTAAAACATTTTAGGCCAATTTGTTTTCTGCTACATATTTTTGGTAAAAAAAATTTTGATTGGTTTGTGCAAAAATTATCGCATCTACTAACTTCGGGAAAGATTTACAGTATGTCTTTTTTATTTATTTATTTAATTTTGTTACTAGTAATGGTGGCAATCTGCAATTTTTAGCAGGACTGCGACATTGCGGTGGACAGATCGGACACCTAACTGACATTTTTGACACTTTTGGGGTGACCAGTGACATTACTACAGTTATCAGTGCTAAAAATATGCACTGTTACTGTAATAATGACACTGGCAGGGGAGGGGTTAACTCCAGGGGCGATCAAAGGGTTAAATGTGAGCCTAGGGGAGTGATTCTAACTGTATGGGGGAGGAACTTGAGAAATGATCATAGAGACATTTGATCCTATATATAGAAGGATCACAGGAGCTCTGTGATCATTCCTGGGAGAAGAGCGGTCAGCTGTGTTTACAACATCTGCCCGTCCTTCTCTCTCAGTGGGGCGCGATGGCGGGTGCCCGGCGGCAATCGGAGCCGCCGGCCCCATGCATCAGAGTCCCGGCTGCCGAGTGGGGAAGGTGCGTGCCGGCAGCGGTGCGCGTGCGCCCTCCAGCAGCAGGCACACAACCGACGTATCCCCTACGTCAGTTCGCGCAGGAGGGGCTGCCTGCAGCAGTATAACTGCGGAGGGAGGTCTTTAAGTGATTAAAGAACCACATAGCACTTTTATATATTCTTGTTGCCAATAATGGTGTGATTAGAGCAGGCGTGTGACTGACGTAGGGTTACGTCGGCTTTCGCATAGGAGGGGCTGCATGCCGAAGTATATCTGTGGCGGGTGGTCCGGAAGAGGTTAAATAACATATAAAACAAATATAACTTACCAGTATGAATTTCCCCTTGTGTAAGTTTAACCACTTGACCTCATTTTTTTCCCACAAATAGAGCTTTCTTTTAGTCTCTATAAACAAAAAAAAGATCGACAATTCTGAAAAAAAAGAAAACAATGTTTTTCACTTTTTGCTATATTCACTATCCTGGATAGTGATAGTGGAGTCACCCTTGCATGCAGGGACCACAGTTGGGTCTCCCTACCAGGGCTGGCCCAAGACATTGTGCTGCCTGGGTCCAAGAATGAAATGCTGCCCCTCCAAAAAAAAAAAATCAATCCCACCAAAAGGCCCCCCCCCCCACATCCATTACCGTATTTTCCGGCGTATAAGACGACTGGGCGTGTAAGACTTACGGTACCTTGCTGATGAATAGGGCACGGAGAGCCAGGGCTTTTACAGATTATACTTACTTGATTACCTTTGGGATTTTTATACTCAGCGTATAAGATGATCCACCTATTTTTGGGGGATTTTTTTGAGTTTTTTCTTGAGGTTCAAAAGTCGTCTTATACGCCGGAAAATGCGGTATATATAAAATCTTGAAAATATTATATATACTGTTATCTTTTTCCATAACTCACCACCGGAGTGGTCCACCAAACACGTACTGTCTGTCCTCAGTCCTCCTGTCACTCCTGTGTCTGCCGCACCCACCACCCTAGAAGATCCAGCCTGCCCTACGTGAGATGGAGTGCGCTGATGTGTGACGTCCAGAGACATACAAAAATCTGCAATATTGCTGCACTTCTTGGTAACTTTATTGAAGCATTAAAATCAAAAGGGAGTGCTCCTAATCTCAGCTTGTTACCTGTATAAAAGACACCTGTCCACAGAAGCAATCAACCAATCAGATTCTAATCTCTCCACCATGGCCAAGACCAAAGAGTTGTTCAAGGATGTCAGGGAGAAGATTGTAGGCCTACACAAGGCTGGAATGGCTTGTAAGACCATCGCCAAGCAGCTTGGTGAGAGGGTGACAACAGTTGGTGCGATTATTCGCAAATGGAAGAAACCAAAAATAACTGTCAATCTCCCTCGGTCTGGGGCTCCATGCAAGTTCTCACCTCAGGCCAGAACTACATGGGAGAATCTTGTCAATGATCTCAAGGCAGCTGGGACCAAAGTCACCAAGAAAACAATTGGTAACACACTACGCCGTGAATGATTGAAATCCTGCAGCGCCCGCAAGGTCCCCCTGCTCAAGAAATCACATGTGCATTTGCTAATGAACATCTGAATGGTTCAGAGGAGAACTGGGTGAAAGTATTGAAAGTATTGAGGTCATACGAGACCAAATTTGAGCTCTTTGGCATCAACTCAACATGTTTGGAGGAGGAATGCTGCCGATGACCCCAAAAACACAATCCCCCACCGTCAAACATTATGCTTTGGGGGTGTTTTTCTGCTAAGGGGATAGGACAACTTCACTGCATCAAAGGGATGATGGACTTCCTATGATCCCAAAAATACCATCACCACCGTCAAACATGGAGGTGGAAACATTATGCTTTGGGGGTGTTTTACTGCTAAGGGGACAGGACAACTTTACTGCATCAAAGGGACGATGGATTGCCTATGACCCCAAAAACACCATCCCCACCATCAAACATGGAGGTGGAAACATTATGCTTTGGGGGTGTTTTTCTGCTAAGGGGACAGGACAATTTCATCGAATCAAAGGGTTGATGGAAGGGGCCATGTACCATCAAATCTTGGGTGAGAAACTCCTTCCCTCAGCCAGGGCATTAAAAATAGGTCATGGATGGGTATTCCAGCATGACAATGACCCAAAACTCACGGCCAAGTCAAGAGTGGTTTAAGAAGAAGCACATTAAGGTCCTGGAAAAATATGATCCATAGAAAAGGTCCAAAGAAAATATGTGGAGAGAGCTGAAAGCTCGAGTTACCAAATGTCAGCCTCGAAGCCTTAATGACTTGGAGAGGATCTGCAAAGAGGAGTGGGACAAAATCCCTCCTGAGATGTGTGCAAACCTGGTGGCCAACTACAGGAAACATCTGAGCACTGTGAATAAACTTACTATTAAAATTATAGACTTCACAAATGCCCTTCTGGAAGAATGGTTAAACATTCCCATAGACACTCCTAAACCTTGTGGACAGCCTTCCCAGAAGAGTTGAAGGTGTTATAGCTGCAAAGAGTGGGCAAACTCAATATTGAAGCCTACGGACTAAGACTGGGAAGCCATTAAAGTTCATGTGCGTGTAAAGACAGGTGTCCCAATACTTTTGGTAATATAGTGTACTGTATGCATAATAAGCGTTTACTACCTCTTTAGTATTACATGATTTTTATTTACTGTTTAAGTGGCTTTTTTCTGCTTACAGTTAGTCTGCAATGTGAAATATTTTCTCTATTTCTTTTTAAAGAAGATCTTCTGTCTCAATAAATCCTCTTCTATAGTTCCTAAAAGAAAAGATCTATATTTTTTATATATTTTTTATATATATTTCTATGTATAGCTCTATAAATATAATCTGTTTACAACAACGATTTTGTGATAGATTAGATAGATATTTGGGGGGTTTAGCCCCAGTGAGTCCAAACCAGCCAGGAAATACAGTTTCGGGGCTTCATGGCCCACTTTTATTAAAAAAGAAAGTAAAAAGTTCCAACACAAATTAAAAAAAAGTTACCCTCACAGGGGTGTTTAGCATTCCTCTTCCCATGCCGCACAATAAGACATATGCCTCTTCCAGCCTCCTGGCTAACTCTTGTGAGTGCTGCCGCATTCTCTGCATAGCTTCTCCCTAAGCATTGGCCCACACCCGGACCTCTGGACAGGGGACCTCCTGTCTCCTAGGTGGAGCAATGAACTATGGCCGGCCACATGATAAGCAAGTCTGTTCACACCTACTCTACTCACAGCCTGCCGGTCCCCAGTGACACATGGACCCAGGGTTAGAAACCTCTTCCCTCCTAAGACTCTTTATTAAAGTCTCTGAACTCTAAAACCATCTTTCTACACTAAGATCCAACATTCCGGAGCCCCTCAGCCTGCATCCATGGGAACCCTGTGTGATCGTATCTCCCACCAACCCAACACTTTCCAACAGATAGCAGATCATTCTAGGCACATAATATACAATGCAGCATTTATCTACAACCAAACCATCATTTACAACAGTTATATAATAATTATCTGACACAGTTATTGTTTAATAAATTAGGCTTTTTTTTTTCTTTTGGATCCTTGTTGGTGTTTAGCATGTGCAGACTTCAAATGTTCCATCAATATCATCCATGGAAATGTGCAGAGTCTGGAATCATCCATTCCGGGTCCGGTGTCCTTTCTTAGATATTTGTATTGGTCACAGTAGCGTATGTAACAGTCTGATCATCCTGGAAATAATAAAGGAGGTAATATAACCGGATTATTCTTATAGAGACACTGATATACTTCTGTTCTTATATCTTTCTTTCTTTCTTTTTTTTTTTTCTTATATCTTTCTTTCTTTTTTTCTTTTTTTCTTATATCTTTCTTTCTTATACTGTATGTATCTTTCTTTCTTTCTTTCTTTCTTTCTTTCTTTCTTATATCTTTCTCATATCTTTATTTTTGTTTATCTTCCTTTTTGTTTATCTTTCTTTTCTTTTATCATTCTTTCTTTATCTTTCTTTCTTATATCTTTCTTTTATGTTTCTTTCTTTCTTTCTTATACCTTTCTTTTATCTTTCTTTCTTATATCTTTTTTTTTTCTTATATCTATCTTTCTTTCTTTTTTTTTTCTCTTTCTTTCTTTCTTATAACTTTCTTTATTTCGTATATCTTTCTTATATTTTTCTATCTTTATTTTTACTTTCCTTTCTTTCTTATATCTTTTATATATCTTTCTATTTTTATTTCTTTCTTTCCTTCTTTCTTATATCTTTCTTTCTTTCTTTTTTTCTTTATTATATCTTTTATAGATGTTTCTATTTTTTTCTTTCTTTCCTTCTTCTTTCTTATAACTTTCTTTCTTTTTTTAAATCTTTCTGGTTTCTTTCTTTCTTTCTTTCTTTCTTTCTTTCTTTCTTTCTTTCTTTCTTTCTTTCTTTCTTTCTTTCTTTCTTTCTTTCTTTCTTTCTTTCTTTCTTTCTTTCTTTCTTTCTTTCTTTCTTTCCATCCCATGAGGCATTGTAAAACTCTGAGATTCACAGACATGATTAGGCATGATGGGAATTGTAGTTCCTGAACAACTGGAGGGCCATAGTTTGAAGACCCCTGTTCTAAATCATCAACATGAAATACAAACTTTTTTCTCAAGGGCCATCAAGATGTACAGAGAGAACGAAACTGTCTTATTTTCAATGGTTGTGTGCTTTTTTTAAATTATTATTATTTTGTGATTTGCAGTAATCTGATATGTTTAATATTTAAGCCCCCCACCCACAGACCCCGACAACCACAGCCCAGGGTTGTCAGGAAGTGGCCCGTGTCCTCATCAACATCCTCATCTTACTTTCTTTCTTTCTTTCTTTCTTTCATCTTTATTTCTTATATCTGTCTTATATCTTTCTTTCTTAAATCTTTATTTCTTATATCTTTCTTATATCTTTTTTTTCTGATATCTTTCCTATATCTTTATTTCTTAAATCTTTCTTTTATTTATCTTTCTTTTGTTTATCTTTCTTTTTGTTTATCTTTATTTTCTTTTATCTTTCTTTCTCTAAAAAATATTTTGGGGGGCTCATGGGATTCACAAACAAAATCTGGAAAGGCTGAAAAGATTGACATTTAAGCTCAATACACAGGACATTACAAGGCCACTGGATTGCTGGCCGGATCAACAGGTATTTTACTGAATTGGAAAAAGGGTATTTATATTTAAAAAAAAAAAAAATGCAGTCACCATTTCTTAGTACTGGTAGGCCTACATATATTATTTTTTTGTCCTTGGGTTTAAATATCCTTTAGGTGTGAAGTGAGCTAAAATAAAGTCATGCTGGTTTCAAACATCCAATCATTAATGAAATCCACATTATTTTTTAATTCATCTGTATGTATGGTTTCAATATAACCCCGCTTAGTTTTCTTTAATCTTTGGAAAATGTAATAATCATTTAATTGTTTTAGGTATTTAAAATAACACAGCTATAGGCTATTCCGATGTTCTACAAAAAAAAAGTTGATATGTTGTATACTTACATGTTTAATTCTTGTACCTATAAAGGGAATAAGAAAACAATGTACAGTAATTACTATAATAAAGAAAAACATAATACTTTTATATATTCTCGTTGCCAAAGATGGTGTGATTAGAGCAATGGTTCTCAACATTTTTGAGACCAAGGTATGGAAAATATTTCCAAAACACTCCATGGGCCAACAGTATTTATACTATTATATTATTATTATATTATATACTATTTAATATTTAATATATAATATAATAATAATAATATATATAAATTATATATATATATATATATATATATATATATATATATATATATATATATATATATATATATATATATATATTAATATATACAAATAATATTATATATACATATATATATATATATATATATATATATATATATATATATATATATATATATATATATATATATATATACCTTTTTGAGACCAAGGTATGGCCCAACAATATTTATACTATGTATTATATACTATTATATATTATATTTAATATTTTAAATATAAAATATTAATTATATATATATATATATAAAATATAGATATATATATATATACTGTATATTATATAGTATAATGATATATATATATATATATATATATATATATATATATATGTATATATATATATATATATATATATATATATATATATATATATATATATATATATAGTATTCTATATACATAAAATATAAATATATTAAATATATTTCATATTATTTTTCATATATTTAACACAATAAAAGTGTGAGAATTCAAAACATGTATTGAAATGCTGGAAGGCTTCTGGGTGAGGTTGGGGGATGGGGGAAGATGGAGGTTATGGAAAGGGTTAGGGGACTCTTCAACAGACGTGGTGGGCTTGTAAGGGATGGGGTTTTGGAGGAAGCTGGGAAGGCAGTGTGGAGCACTCTTGAAGGTTGGGGCACTATGGAGGGCCAGAGGTTCTGCAGAAGACTGGGAGACACTATGGGAGAATCGGTGGACCTGTGGAGGCTTAGAGCTCTCATGGGCCTGGGGACACTGTGGGCCACTATGGGAGGTTTGGGGGCACTAAGGGAGCTGGGAGGCACTGTAGGAGTTTAAGGATCTGTAACTGGCTGGAGCCCCAGGAGAAGGGAGGCCACAGCCAGGCAGTGAGTCACATCCTGGTGGTTAGGAAACACAGAATTAGAGAACTAAAACTGAATTTGAAAATCACAGTCCTTTGATTTTTGTCCTGAGTAATCATTTGAGCTTATAAAAGTGAAGTTTGTTTAATTTTATTCATAAGCACAAAACAAGCATATGATGACAACAACGAGACCTAATTCAGTTATAAATGGGAGAAAATTACTTATTTTAAATGTCTCCTCTTTACTGAAAAAGGATCATTTTGATATTTCCATTAATACTGTAGGTTTTGACAAAAACGGCACTGTCACAGAATATGACCACTTACCTTTGGGAAGCTTGCTTATATCTAGGTAGGTGTAGCAGACATCTTGTGGATCCGGGTCCTTGGTGTTTACTGGAGGAGAAAATCAGGTGATTTCATAATAAGTAAATAGAAGACATTACAATGGCATCAAAGTAATCCTTTCTTGGTCAAAACATGGGCGTCCGCAGAAAGTTTATCAGGGGGGCGGGGCATCATTTTAAATTCACCCATGCTCCTCCCCTTTTCACCCCCATAGTTTCCCCTTTAAAGCAGGTCAGACCAGGGTCCCCCATAGATCCCCATTAGAGCAGGCCAGGGTCCCATTAGATCCCCCTTTAGAGCATTCCAGGGTCCCCATAGATCCCTCTTTAGTCTTATCTTTTCACCTATATATATATATACAGTATATAGCCTATATGGCCCCCTTCAGAGCAGGCCATGGTCCTAATAGATCCCCCTTTACAGCAGGTCAGGTCAGGGTCCCCCCCAGATCTCCTTTAGAGCAGGGTCCCCATAGATCCACCTTTAGAGCAGGTAAGGCCAGGGTCCCCCATATATCTCCTTTAGAGCAGGCCCTGAAATTTCAAGAGGGGGGCATTTGCCCTCGCCCCCCCCCCCCCTTGTGGACGCTCATGGGTCAAAATGCACATGTTCTTCAAATTCTAAATCATCAATATGAAATACAAATGTTTTTCTCAGGGCCATTGTACAGAGAGAACTAAACTGTCTGATTTCCACGGTTGTGTACATTTTTTTTCAATTATTTTCTGATTTGTAGTAACTTGTTATTTTTTTTATAATTTACCATATGTGTGGCATTGGATTAAAAAAAAAAATACAGGTTGAAGTTTTTCTTACTATCACCTATTTGAATTCGCTATTTCCGAGATGAAAAAGGTTTTAGTGTATGTATACAGATTCATTTTATTAAGATATATATACAGTAGCTCACAAAAGTGAGTACACCCCTGGCCTAGGCTATAAGAAGATTGCCAAGACCCTAAAACTGAGCCGCAGCAAGAAGACCAAGACCATGATGAGACCAAGACCATGATGAGACCAAGATAAACGCATTTGGTTCAGATGGTGTCAAGCGTGTGTGGCGGCAACCAGGTGAGGAGTACAAAGACAAGTGTGTCTTGTCTACAGTCAAGCATGGTGGTGGGAGTGTCATGGTCTGGGGCTGCATGAGTGCTGCCGCCATCAGGAAGCTACAGTTCATTGAGGGAACCATTAATGTCAACATGTACTGTGACATACTGAAGCAGAGCATGATCCTCTCCCTTCAGAGACTGGGCGCAGGGCAGAATTCAACATGATAACGACCCAAAAAAACACCTCCAAGATGACCACTGCCTTACTAAAGAAGCTGAGGATAAAGGTGATGGACTGGCCAAGCATGTCTCCAGACCTAAACCCTATTGAACATTTGTGGGGCATCCTCAAACGGAAGGTGGAGGAGCGCAAGGTCTGTAACATCCACCAGTGCCGTGATGTCCTCGTGGAGGATTAGAAGAGAACTCCTGTAGCAACCTGTGAAGCTCTGATGAACTCCATGCCCAAGAGGGTTAAGGCAGTGCTGGAAAATAATGGTGGCCACACAAAATATTGACACTTTGGGCCCAATTTGGACATTTTCACTTAGGGGTGTACTCACTTTTGTTGCCAGCGATTTAGACATTAATGGCTGTGTGTTGAGTTATTTTGAGAGGACAGCAAATTTACAAGGGGGGGGGGGAGGCCACCCCAGCCGGGAGAAGACATTAATTATTTCTGGTGGCTTTAGCAGCCGCTAGCGATAATGGCAAGTAAATTTGGCAGGCTGGTTGTACCCAGGTTGATCAATCGATCAGTTTGGTACATTCAACCTGCCCATACATGGTTCGAATCTTTGCCGGTTCAGCAATAACTGGCCGAGATTCGAACCATCTATGGCTGGCCACTGCCACTGAAGATCTCTTTATTGAATAAGGCCACTTGTAGAAATGTGATGGTGAAGGAACCTTCAGTTCATTTTGAAAGCTTCTAATAGGTAAAACAATGTGGCTATGATGAGTTCATTGGTCTTGTTTGTCACTATGGCCTAACTCTTACCTATTGTAGTTATTGCTTGATGTGGCTCTTGATGAGAACTTTTCTTTCTTTGTTTACATCTCCAGATAAGAACAGCCGAGCTGACAATGACCACAAGACTCCCAATTATGACTGCAGCGATTACTGCCACGGGTAATTCTTTTTCTTTATCTGTAAGAAACATGGTAAAGAACAATATATTTGGTTGGAGAAAGAAAATGAAAGAACACACAAAACAAATGAGAGTCAATAGTATGAACAACTTTATATACTGTATGTGTTGGCAGGTGGCGGGCTACCTCGAACGTGGCCAAGTAAGCAGCCAAGCTGAATTCCCAATGTAACGCTGACACTCTGGGCAGAACAGAACAACTCTCCCCGATGTGTGGGGGATGGGAAAAGACTGACCCCTGATTCACCATCTGGCTATGTGTTTTGCCCCCTCACTCCCAGAGGTTCCAGACACTGGGCCAGGGCTGGCCCCAGACATTGTGTTGCCTGGGTCCAAGAATTAAATGTTGCCCCCCCCCCCCAAAAGAAAATTCACGTCCAGCAAAAGGGCATGAGCAGAAGAGCAGAAAGAAGGTGGGCCGGGCATGAGGCTAGCCACATTTACTCCTCCAGTTCCACCCAATAGAAATGTAAGCTGCGCCCGAACATTGTCTGCTGGCGTGGCAGGTGGGAAAGGGATCTTTGTTCTCTGTCTCCCGTGGGTACCCTGCCCCAGCAGTACACACACCTGAGCTCTTCATGTGTGCATGGGTATATGAGTAACAGCCAGTGTTAGACAGTGTGTGAGCACCCTCGCGCCCGGAAACTATGAGTTGGTGTGTTGAGGGCAGCAGGGCGACCTTTTTACAGGGCCATGGAGTGGCCAGGGGGGATGGGGGGGTAGTTGTCACACACAAAACTGCTGGAAAAAAATCTTGGGCATCAGTTTGCTGCCCCTCTTAAAGTGCTGCCTGGGTCCATTGGACCCAGCGGGACCCATGGTAGGGCCGGTCCTGCACTGGGCACCTTTTCCAGGATGACAGCCTGGGGACACCAGCAAAACATAATCCTATTCCCTCCACATACTAGGATGCAGGCCAATGAAGGCTCTCCAAGGCCAAAATATAGTTTAAATGGCTTTGCCAAACATGGTCCAACAATCACAGTCTAGTCAAGGCACAGCTCTACATAACATGGCTGAGCAATAGATTCTGACACCAGCTATCTAGGTAATTACAGCCGGTATAGGAAAATGGTTGTTCTTGGGTCCAGGTCCTAAGACCACTTTCAGAACAGTATCTCTCCTGCGCTCAAGTGATGTGCGAGAAGGTGAATAGTCGGAATGGCCTTTTGCACACAAGCTTGTGTTCTTGCTGCCCCCACAGGACCAGGGGGAATCCAATTATACTAAAAAAACAACAACAAGAGAAGGGCGCACCAACCTTGTTCATTACCACTAAAAGAGTTTGTTAAAATCCAAAAAGGTAACATACATTGTACTCACAAACATAAGATGTATACACGCATGTAGAAATTAGAGACCAATCGCCTCCAGGATACTCCTAAACTGCTGGATGATGTGATGGTATCCGGAATGGTCTGGCTGACCCAATTTGAGAGAAGACCCTCTTCTTCAGAGCCAAAAGCCATAGTAGCATTTTTGGCTCTGAAGAAGCCTTTATGGATTTTAATAAACTATTTTATTGGTAATCCACGAGGTTGGTGCACCCTTCTTTTGTCGTTTTTCCTAAGACCACTTTACCTTTCTCTAGCATGGCTTTTGGGGGACCCAGCAAAGTCTTTATTGTCCCAGGTGTAGTCCAGGCCTTGTAGGCCTCTAGTGTCCTAGCTTCTTATTTTCTGCCCCCCCAAGGACGGGAAAGAAGGACACGCTGTGCTGTCCTTCTTCTCCTTCCTGCTTCCAGGCTCAACGGCCTTTTCCAGCCCTAGAATCACCTACCTAATAGGAATCTCAGGAAGGAAGAGAGGAAAGATCTCTGGTGCCGCACATCCCTGGAGTCCTATGGTGGTATGAGAGAGATAACCTCAGCCTGGGCTCCCACCAGGCCACATCCCTAACACATTTCACCCCCTCCGGACTTTAGTCGTCCCCATGACTAACTTCCGGGGGGCAGAGTGAAACTCCTTGGGGGCGTGGCCTGGTGGGAGCCCAGGCTGAGGTTGTCTCTCTTATACCACCATAGGACTATGTGGATATGCGGCACTAGGGATCTTTCCTCTCTTACTTCCAGGGACTACAGGACCTGGGATAAGCTCCATCCCTTGCTGGCACTCCTGCAGTAGATGCAGCATCACCCACGCTACTCCCCATAGTGATCGAGCCTGAGCGGCACACTAAACAAACCATGGGTAGTAGGAATATTACCTAAAGGGGAATTCCACCTGCCTACATTTGTTTTTAAACCCAAATAGACAAAAGTCACCCAGGGATTTCACATTGAAAGAACTGAGGATGCCGATGTTTTCTGTTGTTACCGGAAAACCGGAAGACCCAAACTTTCAACAATGATAGAGAAAGATTTAGAGACCTAAGTCCCGTACACATGCAACGAATTTCCGCCAACCGGGCGTCCGTCTTTTGTCCAGAGTGGTGTCTGTTGGTTGGAATGTGCTCTAGACTGCACACGAATTTTCCCGTACGACAGAATTCTATTTTAAGTGATGTCATGTGTTGGTTTGCTTTCTATGTGTTCTTTCATCTCTGAGCATGCCTAGTCTTGCTCATAAGATTTTTCCTCGTCAAAATCTGTACTAATGAGATGAAAATCGGACGTATGTTGACGGACGACAAAAATTATATAGCCGGCTGTCGGAAGCACCATACTAACAAGCCAAAAATCGTAAGATCGGTCGTCAGATGAAATTTCCCGGCCGAATTTCTTATCGTGTGTACGGGGCTTTTTTGCAGCACACAAGCACCGTATGCAGCATCTAAAACTAGCACCTAACGTATTGAGAGCTTTTGCTTCACTGAATTTCTGATGAAATGGGGAACATTTCAGAAATCCTTGCCATTTTGCAATTTTGAAGTGAATGAGGAAGAAGAAGTTAAGGTTGTTTTTTTTTTTTTGTTATTTGGGGATAGAAGTGCAGTAAGGGGGAAAATGGGCTTAAGAGAGCTCTTAAAGGGTTAGGAAAGCGTATTCAATATTTTTTTGTAAACTTTAACAAAAAACAAATCTTAGAAAAATTGTATCTCTTTCTAGGTGTATTTTGAGTGTACCTACAAAGAAACACAGTGGCACCTGAAAAGTGAAGTAGCTTTTCTGATAAATAAAGCCATATAATGGCCATGTCAGCAGCGAAATCGATATGTTTTTGAAGAAAAAGCTGTATTTTTTTTGTTTTATTTTCAAATGAATTTCACATTAGCAGTCTACATGGTGAAATTTGAAGGTAAGTCCAACAGAATTTCAAATTTTTATTGAGAAATCAATTTGGCAAAGTCACAAATTTTAAGTCCTACTAAAATATACTCTGTAGCGGAATGGACACTGAGAGCGTGGTTTGTGTGGAGAGAGTGAGAACTCTTTCACTTGGGACCATCATATTTCTGAGCAGTGTCCCTCAGGAGATGTGTGGGGATGGATTGCAGATGGCTAGAAAATGGTAGAAGTGTTTCATAGACCCATGCCAGTGGGGTGGGATTTGTTATTGTGGATACCTGCATTCCATTGTCCTATTGTTCCTGTCTGCCTTGTAAGCTTATTATGGGATGTGTGTTTGTGTGGGGAATGGCTCAAAGAGGGAGGGGTTTTCGCAGAGTGTAGATCTCTTGTGTTTTCAATAAACAATTAATTCTAGTTTGATTCTTAGAACTGTGTGTCGTCCAGTTACTGGGGGGGATTTTGCCTTGGATATTTTAGTACTTCCTCAGCTTCAAGGATTAAACAGCGGTGATACCTAGGCTGGGTATTGGAGATCCGTTACATACTCCCTTATACTAAAAGAGGCATAATCTGAAGGCTGAAAACACATAATTCTATCCATAGTAAAAGCATTAGTTAGAGACCATCAACTAAAACAGATTAGAGAGGACCTCAGTTATAAGAACAGGCTTAGCAAATTTTTTTAAAAAAGTCTATTTTTGTACATACAACATGAATTATCTTTACTTTTAATTATGGTCAGCACTAAAGAAAATCATTTTTAATCATATTTTTCTATTTAGTAATGTAATGATGTAGGGGCCAGTGGCTGGAAGCATGGTGCATGTTGGGAAACGTAGACAATTTAGCCAACTGTTTTGGTCTTCAAAAGAACAATAATTCAAGGAATAGGTGGTGGTATAGGTGATTATTAAAGCCATACTCTGGGACAAAACTAGATCTTCACAGTCCCTCCTTACCATCCCCCCTCTAACTCATCCTAATAGTCTTTTTACCCCCTGGTGAAGGCAGGTACCCTCACCTTACCTGGTAAAGTAGATATACTCACCATAGTCCCTTGTCAAGATCTCTCACTGCCACCCATGCTGGTGTGGGTGGCCATTGAACCTATACTGTGATGGCACCCTGACACCACCGGTCCTATAAATTCTCCTTGATGATAGTGTTTTCTTCTTCTCTCTCCTGGGAGGATCCCACCTGCAGCCACCCAATCTGAGGTATCCAAGTCTCACAGATAGTGATGTGGATATCCAAAGAAGGACCCCTCCAGGAAGCAAAATGGAGATGAGACTTGGGCATTGGTGTCATGATGCAGTGTTAAAGCACAGCTCTACCCAAAAGTGGAACTTCCACTTTAAGGCCTCCTTACCCCCTGACATGCCACATTTGGCATGCCATTTTTTTTGGAGGGGGGGGGGGTGGGTACCTAGATTTGACAGTTTTCCTATCCTCCTCCCTCCCTGCAATCTTCTGGGACACATCACAGGTCCCAGAAGATTGCTTGTCCACTCAGGACTCACAGCGCAACTCACACATGCGCAATGCGAACCCGGCTGGTGGGAGCCCAGGCTGAGGCTGTCTCTCTTATACATGTCTCTCTTCTCTTGAAGCCGCAAGCTGTCACAGCTGGGTGCCTACACTAGAGATGCCGGCGCCGCCGGGAGAAGAGGGAGAGAACCGAGGCTCCTGCTGGCTGCATCACTGGATCTCAGGACAGGTGAGTGTGTGTTTGTTAAAAGTCAGCAGGTACACTTTTTGTAGCTGCTGACTTTTAATAAACACAAAAACGGTTGGAACTCCGTTTTACAAAAGGGGATTTTGGGGAGGGGGGGTTTGTGGTTTTTTTTTACTAACCAGATTAACCACTTGCCAACCGCTCACATGGAGCGTACTGCGGCAAAGTGGCTCGTTATCGTCCAGCGACGTAGGTCTACGTCGCTGGACTCCTCCCCTTGTGGGTGGCTCTTCCCCAGTCGTCGGGGATCGAGTGAGGAGATCCGCCCACTTGTGTAAACAAAGCGGGCGGATCTCCTATGTGACAGGCAGGGACAGATTACAGGATTCAGCATAGCCCCCTCCCCCCACACACGTCTGTAAGCACCAGGCAACCCCTTGATCACCAATAAAAGTTAACCCCCCTCCCTCCCAGTGTCATTTTAACAGTAACAATGCATATTTATAGCACTGATTACTGTAGTAATGTCACTGGTACCCCCAAAAGTGTCAAAAATGTCAGTCAAGGGTCCGATCTGTCCCCCGCAATGTCGCAGTCCCGCAAAAAAAATCGCAGATCGCCGCCATTACTAGTTTAAAAAAAAAAAACAATAAAAATGACATAAATTTCCCGTAGTTAGTAGCTGCAATAACTTTTGCGCAAACCAATCAATATACGCTTTTTGTGATTTTTTTACCAAACATATGTAGCAGAAAACAAATTGGCCTAAAATGTTAAACAATTTTGATTTTTACATTTTTTTGGGGGAATTTCATATAAAAAAAATGTGAAAATATTGTTATTTTTTCAAAATTGTCGCTCTTTTTTTGTTTATAGCGCAAAGTAAAGTAAAAATCGCGCAGGTGATCAAATACCACCAAAAGAAAGCTCTATTTGTGGGGAAAAAAAAGACAAAAATTTTGGCACAGCGTCGCACGACCGCGCAATTGTCCGTTAAATAACGCAGTGCCGAATCGCAAAATATAGCCTGGTCAGAAATGGAGTAAAATCTTCCGGTCTTAAAGCGGTTAAAAATACACTCATGGAGAATTTTTTTTGTCAAAGACATGTAGCTAAATACATTTTGGCTTAAATATATGACAAAAATTTAATATATTGGATATTTTTTAACTTTCAAAATAGAAAAATATTGTTATTTTTTCAAAATTGTCACTTTTTTTATTAATATCGCAAAAAATGAAAAGCGCAGAGGTGATCAAATACCACCAAAAGAAAGCTCTGTTTGTGGGGAAAAGGACGTAAATTTCGTTTTGGGTACAGCGTTGCATGACCGCGCAATTGTCAGTTAAAGTCGCACAGTGCCGAATCGCGAAAAGTGGCCTGGACGTTAAGCAGGAAAATCCTCCGGTCCTAAAGTGGTTAATTAGAAAGGGAGGTGGGAGGGAGGATGAGGCAGGGATGACAGGTATTCCAGACTGGAGCTTTAAGTCTATTCCTTCATGGAGAACTTTTTTATAATTATTTCTTTTCTGTAGGTCACCGTCCTCTGGTCTGGGTCGACCAAAGTTCCTAAGATACAGTTTTAAATAGGACTTTAATTTACCTTTCACAGAGATAAAGAATATATCTGAGTTCTCCTGTACATTTGAACTATCAATACGGTGTATTCGTTTAGTACATTTGTACAGTCCAGACTGACTCATCCTTATATTAGGAATATGGAACTCGGAGTCGGTTTCTGATGATTTTATCTCCTGATCATCCTTGTAGAATTTTGTGTTTATTGCAATAAAATCTTTTACATGATGACATCTCAGAGTCAGGGGGTCTCCTTCATATATGGAGGATGGAGGTCTCTGCAGGATGACATAAGCTGAAATATAATAAAATGTACTTTAGGTTGTTCTATTCACAGCCAACAATCTGTAATGATGGAGATGAGATGATGACTCACTGTCTGTAACATTTAGGAAGACGGGATCACTGATATCACCACCACTGGTCTGGCACTGGTAATTTCCTCTGTCCTTCACTCTTGAAGCTGTTATGTGAAGTCTCTGTTGATCTCCAGGTATTGTTTGGTTGTCTTTGTACCAGTGATAGGTCCGGGACTCCTCTGGTACAGTAGACGGCACATTACATGTCAGAGTCATAGGGTCACCTTGTAGAATATTCCCCCAGTTGGGTGTGAAGGTCACCACAGGTTTGATGGCCTCTCCTATAGAAGAAAAGAGATCACACAGAACACATAGATAGCACAGTGTGCAGCAAAACACAGATAGGTGAACAAATAATCCTATATTATAAAAAAAAAAAAAACACATTCTCTTAAGAAATGGTAATGTTTATAGTCCTGGCCCGGGCACAGAGATTTTCCAACATGTTGGTAAATCTCTTTTTGCAACAATGAAAACTACTCCCCTCAACTCTTTCATTGCCAGAGCCGTTCTTGCATTTTTTGCATACATATATAAAAAATCATTTTAGGCTTGAAGATTACCTAAAACCCCTGAAACCTGCTATAATTTCTGAAAGCAGAGTCCCTTGAGAATAAAATAGTGGCAGGTTCCAATTTTTTTAAAGACTAATGATCTTAACAAACGCAATATATTACCCATTTTTTATTAAAACACAAAAGATGAGGTTACATGGAGTAACTAGATACCCAACACATCAAGCCTTAAAATTCAATCTCCAACACTTTCCATAGGTGATTCTTTAAAAGCCCTTACAGGTCATCGGCTTAGAGTCTCACTACAGCGTTGTTGGGGAAATTGCATATTACATATTTCCTTATTAATAAAGTGGCTCACTAATGCATTCTAGGCCTCCAAATCCTGGTCAAGGAGCCATATAAGGTCATATGTATAGCTTATACCTTTCTGATGTAAGGCTTGAGGAATGCAGGATGACCAAGCCCACTCTTCCCCTTAAAAGGTGAAATCACTGTCCAAACAACTTTGATTGGTCATTTAGCCACATAATGGCCTGTTATCTACCACAGCCCAAACTGGAATTAGTCAGTCCCATCTCCAGAGCAGCATCATGTAACATGCAAGCGTCTGGTTTGATTACCTGTCCACGCCTTAAAGAAAGGGGGACCCGTGGAAACAAGCAACTTTAGTTAAGTATTATTCTTATATTCTTTTTATTTTTAACTGTATCCATTATTACTTTTAATAAATGTTATACTTTAAGTATTTGTGTGATCTCTCTTTGCACACATTGAACACAACCCCAAAAACGGGCCAAAAGAATTGTGCATGGTGATAATTATGTGTGCAGTGCAATCAATGTTTTTGTACACAGGCACACCAACAGGTATGTATACATTCATATGTGCATGTATGTGTGTGTATGCAGTGGTGGAGGAATTGTAATTTTTTTAGAGGGCTTTAAAGTGGTTCTAAAGGAAGAAGGGTTCTTTCCTTAATGCATTCTATGCAGGTTAAAAACCTTCATAGGTGCAACTCCTTCCCAGCCCCACCTTATACTTACCTGAGCCAATGCTGTATCTTTCCCTAGGCCAACAAGGCCCAGGCCTAGGGCGGAACATTGCAGGGGGGCAACAAAAAAGCCACCTGCGCATGAAAAAAACCGCCTCCTCCCGCCTCCTGCAGGAAAAGAGTCCCCACCGCTTGCACTACACTTTTAGTGTGGCGCCAGTCTTATGGGCCAGACTGGGCCGCATGGCAGGGCCTAGGAGGCAATTCGGTCTGGCACCCCCATAAAGCAGCTGCACTGCTTCCAGTATGATAATACTGGACAGCAGCCGATGACTGGCCTGACGTTTAGACAGACCGGTGGCTGCACTAAATATAACTGGCGGCCACCAATACCGGTAAGTGTGGCACTGTCAGCAGTCCTTAGCAGCCTAATTCTCCGCCTACCCTCCTCTGCGCCATACCAGGCTTTTGTAGTCTTCTAGATGAGAAGTAAAGCTAGAACATATACCTTTTTTTGCTCATGGTTTTTGCAACCTGCTGATTTGTCTTATAGGAACATCTTATTGCCAGTTAATCCTGTTTTATTTAGCAAAATGTATTGTAATTAAACATACACAGATAAAAGATCCTACAGCCTGTATGTTGACATATTTTGGGGTCATTTTTGGCCTGATTGAGTCCTAATGCCTTGACTATTAATGACTATGACCACCTTCAAATGGAACTGTAGTTGGGCAGATTCCCATCTCCAGTGTTCCTCCTGGGATAGGTGGCGCTGACAGCCACGAGTGGTACCTGTGCTGTCGACAGGGATAGGGAAGAACAAAGCCGCTCAGGTGTGTCGGCCCGACCTGGTGCTGGTAAGACCCGTCATCCGGAAGATTGCAAGTAGAAGTAGTGGAACCGTAGTAGGTTATGAGTAAGCGGCCATGTGAGCCGTAAAACGCGTTAACCTGGATTATCTGTTCCCTGCACTGTCTGTACATTTATAATTTTGAAGAATAAACCACTTCATTTGCTTTCATCTACCTGAGTGCGGTTCCACTACTTCTACTTGCAACCTGTGCTGTCGAGTCAGCGTTGTATGTCCAATAATCCACAAATCTGGATTTAGCCCAACCCTATCTGCTGGCCCAATGTGATGTCATTTAGGGGTATTTTAGCAGGTGAATATGAGCCCTTCCACCACTGGAAGTGCTATTGTTATCACTTAGTACTGGCATTTGTTCTGACATCAGTTTGAGATGTTTCAGTGATCATTCAGAATTCATTTTTTTTTTTTTTTCAGAATTCATTGACAAGAAGGGGAGGACTTGGGCCAGGGGGCAGGGGGGCCTCTCTGATGTCCTGTAAAAAGTCTGCACCGCTTCTGCCACAGACATGCCTAAAGTATTTCTGGTGAAAAGAAGTAAAAAGTCCCTGCCGCTGATCTACTGAGTGCGGGATGAAGACAAGGACAGGGCGCAGGTCCAACCCCCCCCCCCCCAGCATGGATGGTGTAAACTGTGTCTAAGCAGAGGCCGGTTCCATGCCCCACTTGAAGCTCTCTTCCCCTGGCCGAGGTGGCCCAGCTACCCCCCTGCCAACCCCTGCTGGCCAGGTTGGGGACCCAGATTCAGCCTGGGGGGTGAGTAGAGAGTACATGGAGCAGGACTTCAGAATGGAATGGGGGTCAGCAGGAGGATGGGAAGAGGGAGAATAGGAGGGAAGGGGGTTGAGTCGCTGCACCATGGGCCTCTGGTTTGTACTTGCTCCCTGAGCTGAAAGTTGCCAGTCTGCCCCTGTTGCCAGGTGCACTTGACCTCCTTCTGACCTGCATTTACCTGTGCTTAATACAGATTTTGCATTCCAATGGACTTGCATTGGTATGGAAAACCTACTTGAAGCAAGCAAAAGCCTCCCAACACAGCTTAGGGTCCATTCACACCAGCTGCTGCGTTGGTAAAGCCTAATGAGGAAGGGGTGTGGTTTGCAGATGACAGGGAAGGGGGTCTTTAACAGGAAGGGGTGTGACCTTGGCAGGAAGAGGTGGATCCAATTTAAAGTAGGGGGTGCGTGAGTTTAGTCAGGCCTAGGGCAGCACAAAGCCTAAATAAACCACTGACATGAGCCCAATCTCAATCCAGCAGTGTGAACATGAGCAGCGGCTAGACATGTGCATGACGAAAAAATGTGTTTTGTTTCATTTAGATTTGTTAATCTAGTTATTTAGTTTCATTAAATTTGGTTGATTCATTAAATTTGATTTGTTCAAATGTCATTCTGTCAGAGTAACAAACGATCAGCAGGTCCCGGTGGACATCGGGCCCGTGGGACCTGCTGATCAACTCCCGCTGTGTAAAATCAAAAGCCAAAATCAGTAAAATCAAAAGCCGGCGGCAACACGTGCTCGCACCCTTAAACCAAATCCAATGACCCAAACCCCCTTCTTTCTCAGAAAACATTAAGATCAACATTATACTAAGATCAATATTATAGCATTATTGTATATATGGCATACTATCCAGTATCAGTTCTGTACTCACCACCAGATTTTCCCACATTCAAAGCTGAAAAGCCAAAATGCAAGTTTTAGAAAATATTATATATAGAACAAGTTAAATAAACACATGTAATGTATTTCAATCTTTTTCTTTTTTTCCTTTTTTAATTAGAAAAAAATAAATGTTCTTGTTACAAGGATGTTCCTAGAATTTAAATTTTCTCAGGTCACCAGAAGAAGATTGGATCCTCCCCTCTCTCTTAGGTCACAAGTAGACATTGTAATACTAAAGCTCTGGTTTTTCGAGTTAAGCAACCAGACCTTATGCTGTGACTTAACCATTGTGGGGCAGAAGCATCAATTGTCCTTATAGTGACCCCATATGCCCCCTCATACAGTGATTGGACATGTTAATTCACTCAATCAGATCCTTCCATGCATCCATTATAACAACCTTACTAAGACACTTCTTTTAGGTCTTACATAGCCTCCAACCAACCAACCAACCAACCAACCAACCAACCATCCAACCCATAACCACCTTTATGAAGCCTATTTCAATCAAAGTTCAGACCCTTCCCATTCCTCCTTATGCAGTTCAAGTCAATCAGCCACAGACTCTGAACTATGTATCCACAAGATCCCCCTTTACTAAATCAGGTACCCTCATTCACCTCTCTTACGGAATGATCAGACCCCCCACCCCTCACAAGCTGTATAATTCAAGGGGTGGAGATACAATTGTGGGATCCACTTGGAAAGAGGATGTAACCTAACACAATACGAGACCCAGAACACATAACCCGTTACCCAACCCTAGCATTACCCCGACAGTTTTCACCTTAGAGGTGACAATCAGCTGCTTCCATCATTGACTTTGGCAATTAAAACAAGCTCTTCTGAAAATCACATTTGTGGTTTTGATGTATCTAGATCAGTGTGTCTCAACCTTTTTTTCAAGCAAGGCACCCTTTAAAAATTCTACACAGTCTTGAAGCACCCCATTCTAAAATGTAAAAGCTATTCTAATCAGTTTAACCACTTGCCGACCGCTCACTCGAGCTCTACTGCGGCAAAGCGGTTCGTTATCGTCCAGCGACGTAGACCTACGTCGCTGGACTCCTCCCCTTGTGGGCGGCGCACGCGTGCCGCTGGAGGCTCGCTCCCACTGTATTCAGTCACAGCGGGAGTCGGGCCAGGGGAGGAGCAGCGGTGATCACAGCCACTATTCCCCGATCGTCGGGGAATCGAGTTTGGAGATCCGCCCGCTTGTGTAAACAAAGCGGGCGGATCTCCTAAGTGACAGGGAGTGACAGATTGCAGGGTTCAGCATAGCTGAACCTGCGATCTGTCCCTGTGTCACTCAGTCCCCTCCCCCCACACACGTTAGTAAGCACCAGGCATACATTAACCCCTCCCTCTCCAATAAAATTAACCCCCTCCCTGCCATTGTCATTTTTACAGTAACAGTGCATATTTATAGCACTGATTACTGTAGTAATGTCACTGGTACCCCCAAAAAGTCACAAATGTCAGTCAAGGGTCCGATCTGTCAGCCGCAATGTCGCAGTCCCGCAAAAAAAATCACAGATCGCTGGCAATACTCGTTTAAAAAAAAAACACCAAAAATGACAGAAATCTTTCCCTTAGTTAGTAAACTGAATAACTTTTGCGCAAACCAATCAAAATACGCTTATTGTGATTTTTTTTTAACAAACATAGGTAGCAGAAAACAAATTGGCCAAAAATTTAAAAAAAAAATAGATTTTTACATTTTTTTGGGGGAGGGGGGGGGGGGAATTTCATATAAAAAATCTGAAAAATATTGTTATTTTTTTCAAAATTTACGCTCTTTTTTTTGTTTATAGCGCAAAAAGTAAAAATTACACAGGTGATCAAATACCACCTTTTTTTGGGGGAAAAAAAGGATGTAAATTGCGTTCGGGTACGGCGTCGCACGACCGCGCAATTGTCAGTTAAAGTTGCACAGTGCCGAATCGCAAAAAGTGGCCTGGACGTAAGACAGCAAAATCCTCCAGTGGTAAAGTGGTTAAATAATGCAGAAATATCCACAAGTCCAAGTAGGACACCCAACTTTAGATGATTTATTCTTCCAAAGCAAACACACTTTTGCAAACTGGTACTGACCAGTATGTTTCTCTTCTCCCTCAGCTAATGTGACCCCCAGCACTGGTGGAGAGGCGTAGTAGAGGGTCAAACAAGGATGCTATGCAGGCAACTGACATCCTCCTTATCAACTGATGATGTTATTGGTCATTAGGATGCCGACAGCTAGAAGGTTGTAATGGTGCACAATAAAAACCTGTGACTTAGTGTAACTAAAAAGGCAGTCTTCACCCACACGCCAGCTTGTATACAATTTTTGGGCAATTTTTATGCACCCCTGAAGAAGCCTAATGGCACCCCTAAAAGAAGCCTCAAGGCACCCCAGAGTGCCTGGGCACCCTGGTTGAAAAAGGTTGATCTAGATATATAGGAAACCTTCTGCCCTGTGCGACAAGACCACAAATAAAGCTTACAATCAATTCCTATAAAGCAATACTAGTAAAGAAATGCTATGCCCAGATGCTTTTGTACGGGTAACCCCAAAACTCACGGGTTTCAGTACCATTTTGACTGTTGAAGCCAGATTGAAAATGATATTTATTAGACAAACATGTGGGTGAACATGTTTGGAGAGCAATTCCTTTACATACATTCTGCTGGCTTAATAAACATTGCTCTAACTTCCTAGGGACTTGTATTACAATTTATACATTCTGAAGAGGGTGGCACCTATCTATCTAAAGTTTCTTTGAAGTCACATCTTGATTGAAATGCAGAATAGTTGTTCACAAAGGCTTGTTACTTCCAGTAGGGCAGTAAACAACTGGGCAGGTCTTCAAAGGTCGAGATAGCAATTTAACAACTGGAGGTATAAATGGCTTTTGAAGACAACAGCTGTTATACAATATGACTTATCACAAAATATACATCTAATATATCTGCTTAATCATAAATACATGTTTGATAAATAAAATGGCTGTTCCCTTTTCCCCATCACTTTCTATAGCTCCTTTATGTGATTTGCAGACCTCCATGACTGAGAATGGGTTATACTAAACAATTGTAACATAAAGTGTTCCTCATGGAAGAAGACAGCTTGTACAGTGCCCAGTAGATGGCATCCTTAGTGATTACAATCTAAAAAGAAGAAGAAGCGTCCTTACACTTTGCCCACGACAGATACAAATATAATGAGTCTGTTTTACAACAGCCTCCAAAAGAGAGATAGTAATGAAAATTTTTGTGCTTTCTCAAAATTTAAAAGGAAAGAAACCCAGCTGATGTTCAGAATATATTAATATAAAACTCAGAATAAAATAAAAAATTAAACTTTTCAACTTACACAGGAACACGATGGCGAGGAAGATGGGCATCGTAGCAGGGATCTAGAAGTTGTGACAATCTCTCGGAGAAGCAGAAGTTATGAGCATCTCTCCATTTCCTGAGTTAAATTTATAGACATTTTACAAAAGTTCACACCAATTTTCTCAGAAGGTGGAAAGAGGAAGAACCTGTGAAAGCCGATCATATCTCAGTTTTGTGTAGCCAGTTCTGCCCTATCTGTTGGTCTAGGCAAACTTAAAGTATATATATAAGATTTAAGGTGGACACACTCCTTGTACCCAGGATTGCTGGTCTAGCTCTATCACACAATAGTAGTTGGACCTTGTTTGGAGCCATATTGGTGTTAATTATTTCATTAACGCAAGTATAGTGTTCTGCTCCTATCACACCTAAGTGTAAAATACATATAAGTATGTGTGTATATATACCCCTATACAGAAGTTCAGATGTTTTGCCTGCCTCCAAAGAACCCAAAAAAAATGCCCAAAAAAAATACCAGCGCCAAAAAAAAATTCCCAGGTTTGTTCTTGCAGGCGATTTTTTGGGCATTTTTTTGGGTTCTTTGGAGGCAGGCAAAACATCTGAACTTCTGTATAGGGGTATATATATACACACATACTTATATGTATTTTACACTTACACATATATAGGTGTGATAGGAGCGGAGCCATATTGGTGTTAATTATTTCATTAGCGCAAGTATAGTGTTCTGCTACTTTCACACCTATATATGCGCATGGGTATATATACATATAAGTATGTGTGTATATATACCCCTATACAGAAGTTCTGATGTTATGCCTGCCTCCAATAACCCCCAAAAAATGCCCAAAAAAACGCTTGATACTAAACCGGCAAGGTGTGAAAATAGCGGAGCCATATCCCTGTTCTATAAGTGACATAATACAAACCATCTTTTTTTTATGGTTCTGGACATGCTACAGAGCTGAAACTTCAAAAATGGCTTTTGAAAAAAAGGCTTCAAAATGGTGTTTTTTGATTACCGAAGTTCGGGTCCCATTGATTTCAATGGGGTTCTGAAATCCAGGCCGATTTGAAAAGTTCGATCATCCCTACTTACAGGCACTCCTCTGGGGTAGATTTACTGATAAAAAAAGAAACAGATGATCTTTTGGGGTTGATGTACCAATAAGGGTTGTAAAATTAGGTTTCAAACTACAGGCATCTCTATGGGGTATATGTACTAGTGATCGACCAATATCTGTTTTTCGTTGCCAATACCGACACTGACATTTTTTCTTTTTCTTTGACAGGTACTTTTGTGGAGGGATCTGGGGGTCTAAAGAACCCAAACCCCTCCTCTGCACTTAAAAGCATTCAAAATGCCAAGTTTACCTGTTTTGAATGCTGTCATTATTTTTAATCTGGCACCAGACAGTACCCAGAAGTGATGTCACTCATGACATCACTTCCGGGTTTTTGCATGGAGACCCGATCAGAGCCGAATGCGGCTTTGATCGGGTCTTCTTGGGCCGTTTAGGCTGGTTGCCCGGGTCTTCCGGTGGGATGGGAGACCCGGGTGAGCCACAGATGACCCCTCCCGCTCCTTGTAATGACAGCCGAGTGGCTTCTCAGCCGCATCGGTTGTCATTACAAGACAGCTAACTGTTGGCTATGGACGCCGATACCGGGTTGATGCCTCTAGCTGCAGACATCTCTCTGGTAAAAGCACTTTCCCGAAATATCGCAATATCGGTCACCTTGGTGGCCGATTCCAATATATCGGGGAAAGTGCATATCGGCCCCCGATATATCAGCTTTGCCGATAATCGGTCGATCTCTAATATGTACTAATAGAGGGGTGAGGGTTGGAGGTGCTGGGCCAGCATAGACAGTAACTGATGCTCCCAGAAGAGAAAGGGTAAAGAGGGAGGGGGCTGTGCTAGGGAATTAGCTCTCTTGGAGTAGTCACATGTTTTAACAAATTCAAAGGCATGCCACAAGCGAATAAAAAATATATTATGGAATAGAAAATACACTGCAAGTACACTTGTAAAATATTTGATTTGTCTGTGCTTTACCTGCAATTTTCTGAGTTGGTGACAGGGTCTCTTAAATTTAACACATTTTATTGAACAATGTTTTTAGGTGTAATGCCATGGTTGAGTAAAATTCAAGAGACTGGCTGTCAGGTACCTGATCCGAGGCCAAGGTGCTGAGAGGGTTTCCTTGCAGCTAACTGCGGCACACTCCTCAAAGTGGTACAGGAGGTGTAGCATCCAAAGTAGCATGGGTTGCTAGCAGGATACAGATGAGCTTCAGGAGCTTGCTGGGTAGCTGGAAGCACAGCAGGACAAAGGTCTCCACGAAAGCTCACAAGAAGCCAGGCAACCTAGTGCAGAGGTAAGTCCAGGCAGGGGGTCAAACACAGAGAGCAAACTTGAAGGCAAGCTGGGTAGGAGAAACAGGAGCAGGCCGTGGTCTTCAGGCAGGAGAAGGTAGAGAGGTCAATGGTGGAAGCCGGGGTCATACACAGGAGATAAGGAGAAGCCAAGTTGGATAGAGAGAGGCAAGGGTCAAGCCACAGGCAGGAGAAGGTAGAAAGATCAATGGTGGAAGCCGGGGTCATACACAGGAGATAAGCAGAAGCCAAGTCGGATAGAGAGAGCCAAGGGTCAAGCCACAGGCAGGAGAAGGTAGAAAGGTCAATGGTGGAAGACGGGATCATACACAGGAGATAAGCAGAAGCCAAGTCGGATGGAGAGAGCCAAGGGTCAAGCCACAGGCAGGAGAAGGTAGAAAGGTCAATGGTGGAAGCCGGGGTCATACACAGGAGATAAGCAGAAGCCAAGTCGGATAGAGAGAGCCAAGGGTCAAGCCACAGGCAGGAGAAGGTAGAAAGGTCAATGGTGGAAGACGGGATCATACACAGGAGATAAGCAGAAGCCAAGTCGGATGGAGAGAGCCAAGGGTCAAGCCACAGGCAGGAGAAGGGAGAGAGGTCAACGGTGGAAGCCAGGGTCATACACAGGAGATAAGCAGAAGCCAAGTCGGATGGAGAGAGCCAAGGGTCAAGCCACAGGCAGGAGAAGGTAGAGAGGTCAATGGTGGAAGCCGGGGTCATGCACAGGAGATAAGCAGAAGCCAAGTTGGATGGAGAGAGCCAAGGGTCAAGCCAGGAGAAGGTCAATCAGAGTCAGGAGCAAGCCGGGTCACAACAGGAAATCCAATAGCAGAATACAGGAGGCACAAGAACACTGGGAAGCTGACGATAATCCAGCAATGAGAGGCATCCTACAGGCACCTTTTATAGGCGCGTTCGCCAATTTGCGTCATTGCGAACGCTGGTACGCTATTCTTACGCCAGGGCGTACAGGGATGCGCCAAGAACATCCATTAGCACGACTGGCAGTGCTGCCAGCACTCTCACGGCCATTTCCCTGACACTGGCCCTGGGAGGAAAGTATTTCCACCACCTTTTCAATTTACCTAATTGTACTGATCTGCACAATAAAACTGATTTGAGCTGTGTTTCCTGACAAAGGATTTGTGTTTTTGTCCGTCCAGTATTGAGATTTATACTGCTCATTTTTTACTATCATTTTTAGAACATCAGCAAATGTTGGAAAACATACAGTAAGCTACCTATCTTGATCTCATCTTAGACCTTCGCACGAACTTCACTTTACGTATTTCCTTCCCATTAAACAACCCTAAATGTGTGAGCTCAGCGACCACTTCTGCTTTGTCCATGGCTCATCATGTTTGGTGAGTTATTTAATTCAGTTTTTATTCTTTTATTTATTTATTTTTTTTCAGAGGTCAAATGTTTAATATTATTGAGTTCTAGCTGAAAGTTTATTTTTATTTTTTAATTTAACCCATGTGTATTTCAACATCATGAAGTTTCATTGAGGTCGGCGGTTCTTCCTCTTCTCTACCGCTTGTTGTGAAAGTAGATGAAACACATCAGCAGCTAAGTGACGATGCAAAGGTTTAATCCCTGCTCTGCCAGTGACATTTTTGTGCTTTTTGCAAATAATTAAAAAATAATTTTAGGTCTGAAGATTACTTAAAACTCTGAAAATGTTATATATTTTCTGATAGGGGACACCATGGGGAAAAAAATGGGTGGTAGTTCCAATTTTTAATGGTTTATCAAATGCAAAATTTCAGTTAAAAAATAACCTAAAGTTAATTTTCAAGCACACAAACACAATATATTACTCATTTTTTGTAAATAATAAAAAATAAGGCTGCGCCAAGTAAATAAATACCTGACACGTCAAGCCCTAAAACTGTGTGCATCTGTTAACCACTTCTGGACTGGAAGATTTGCCCCCTAACCGCTTGCCGACTGCAGGCGGCGCGTACAGTGGCGGTCAGCCCCTCACAGGCAAAGTGACTTAGGACTACGTCGCTCGCCTGTGAGGCTCTAGGGGGCGAGCGCGCGCCACCGGAGGCGCGCTCCCGCCCCCACTCGTTCCCTAAGCAGTCTGCGTGAGTGACCTCCCCGTGAGAGGGAGAAAGGCAGGCGGCTAATGTAAACAAAGCCGCCTGTCATTATCCCCTGTGTAAGAACAGAGATCATACGGTCCTGCTATGTAGGATCGTATGTCTCTGTTGTTACACCACTAGCCACACCCCTTTACAGTTAGAATCACTCCCCTAGGGACACACTCAACCCCTTGATCACCAATAAATTTAACCCCTTCCCTGCCAGTGTCATTTTTACAGTAACAGTGCATATGTATAGCACTGATTACTGCAGTAATGTCACTGGTAACCCCAAAAGTGTCAAAAATGTCAGTCAAGGGTCCGATCTGTCCGCCGCAATGTCGCAGTCCCGCAAAAAAAAACGCAGATCGCCGCCATTACTCGTTAAAAAAAAAAGCCAAATATGACAGAAATCTTTCCCTTAGTTAGTAAACGCAATAACTTTTGTGCAAACCAATCAAAATACGCTTATTGCGACTTTTTTTTACCAAACATATGTAGCAGAAAACAAATTGGCCAAAAATGTTAAAAAAATTAGATTTTTACATTTTTTTGGGGGGAATTTCATATTAAAAAAATGTGAAAAATATTGTTATTTTTTCAAAATGTACGCTCATTTTTTGTTTATGGCGCAAAAAGTAAAAATCGCACAGGTGATCAAATACCACCAAAAGAAAGCTCTCTTTTTTGGAAAAAAAGGACGTCGCACGACTGCGCAATTGTCCGTTAAAGTCATGCAGTGCCGAATCGCAAAATGGGGCCTGGTCAGGAAGGGGGTAAAATCTTTCGGGGCTTAAGTGGTTAATGACCAGGCCATATTTTGCGATTCGGCACTGCGTTACTTTAATGGACAATTGCGCGTTCGTGCGACGCTGTACCTAAATAATATTGATGTCCTTTTTTTCCTACAAATAGAGCTTTCATTTGGTGGTATTTGATCACCTCTGCAATTTTTTTTTTGCCCTATAAACAAAAACAAAAGGACAATTCTGAAAAAATATATATATATATATTTTTCACATTCTGCTTTATAACATTTTCAAAAAAAAAAAAAATTAAAAATAAAAATTGTTTAACATTTTAGGCCAATTTGTTTTCTGCTACATATTTTTGGTAAAAAAAATCACAATAAGCGTATTTTGATTGGTTTGCGCAAAAGTTATTTCGTCTACTAACTACGGGAAAGATTTATGTAATTTTTATTGTTTTTTTTTTACTAGTAATGGCGGTGATCTACGATTTTTAGCGGGACTGCGACATTGCGGCAGACAGATCGGACCCCTAACTGACATTTTTGACACTTTTTGGGCTACCAGCGACATTACTACAGTAATCAGTGCTAAAAATATGCACTGTTACTGTAATAATGACACTGGCAGGGAAGGGGTTAACACTGTGGGTGATCAATAGGTTAAATGTGTACCTAGGGGAGTGATTTTAACTGTATGGGGGAGGGACTTGTGAAATGACCATAGAGACCTGTGATCCTATATAGAAGGATCACAGGCGCGCTGTGATCATTCCAGAGAGAAGAACGGTCAGATGTGTTTACAACAGCCGACCGTCCTTCTCTCTCAGCGGGGAGCGATCGCGGGTGTCAGGCGGCAATCAGAGCCGCCTGACCCGTGCATCGGAGTGCCCGCTGCCGAGTGGGGGTAGGAGCGTGCCGCTGGCGGCGCGCGCCCTCCCCCTAGCGGCCGGCGTGCGACCGACGTAGACATAGATTCATTTTTAGATAATTCCAAGGATATATAATAAATCAGTGTATTTATATACAGCCAAAACATCATTAACAAACGTTTATGTAGCACCACCCCTGTATAGGCTACTGGAAGATAACTGCCCCCAACAGACATGTGCATGGGGGCCCGCAAGGGGGGGCAAGGGGGGGAAAGTGCCCCCCCTGGAACCCTGGAAATTTCCTGGCCTGCTCTGAGGGGAATCTATGGGGACACTGCTCTAAAGGGGATCTATGAGGACCCTGGCCTGCTCTAAAGGGGGTCACATTTCGCTAAATATATATATATATTCTTTGCAGGGAGAGCCTGGAGTACCTGGTGGTGCAAAGAAAACCTGGTAGCAAGGAGAATATAGGTGAAAAGGTAAGGCTAAAGAGGGATCTATGGGGACCCTTGCCTGCTCTAAATGGGGATCTATCGGGGACCCTAGCCTGGCCTACTCTAAAGGGGGATCTATGGGGACCCTGGCCTAGCCTGCTCTAAAGGGGATCTATGGTGGCAAAAATGGGCGGAGCATGGGTGACCTTAAAATGATGCCCCACCCCCCCTAAAAAAAGTTCTGGACATGTGCAATTCATTTCGGAATATAAATTCAGATTCATTTTTGGTTATTCAGAGATTCGGATGTTGAAAATTAGTTTAATTTTGTATATTTGTTTTCTAACAAGTTTCAAATTTTCGGAATGATTCTAATTCAGATCGATCTTAAAATGATTGACCCATTCGAATTCTGTGTGAAGAATAGCTGTTTGTTAAGGAGCGAGCCGGGAAGCTGGCCGCCACTTTCTTAACAACCGGTAACTCATCATCCGGCAGTTTCCACACTGAGAGCTGAAGGTAAACAATAGAATGCCGGCAATAGAACAATCAGAAAAAAAAAGTGTGGGGGCCCCCCCCCCCAATTCATACCAGGCCCTTCTGGTCTGGTATAGATTTTAAGGGGAACTCCATGCCAAAAGTAAAAAAAAATTGTGTGGGGTCCCCCCCAAAATCCATACCAAGCCCTTATGCAGGTAAGGAAGGGGAGGAAGTCTTCGACCAGACAAAAGATTTTGTTTCTTTTTTCGGGTCTGTCGATGCAGCGGGCGCCGTGAATGACGATAGATCTACATCAGGGGACACTGTATTTTATTCTTGATTTTTAATAAAGGAATGGTCAAAAACGTATGTTGTGCCTTTACTAAATTCCGATAAGCCCCCCGCCCACAGACCCCCAGAACCACTGCCCACGGTTCTGGGGAAGAGGCCCTTGTCCCCCCATGTTGAGGGCATGTGGCCTCGTATGGTTCAGGAGGGGGGGGGGGCGCTCGCTCATCCCCTCTTTCCTGGATTGCTGGTCTGCATGCTCGGATAAGGGTCTGTATCTCTGTATCCTGTGTACCTTTGACGTAGGTTAATAAAGGATTCATCTTCCTAGCAGCTGGTGGTGTGCGTCCAATTTCTCCTTCATTTCTACTGCTGCAGCAGTGGCGAGCCGAGGCCAGCACCCACAGCACCAGGATTGCTCCCCTGTGAGATGGTTGTCTTCTAATTTTCGGATAAGGGTCTGGTATGGATTTTGCAGGCTCCCCTTATAATCTATACCAGAATCAGGGCTTTTTTTCAGCTGGAACTTGGTGGAACTCAGTTCCACCACCTTTGGCTCAGGCCCTCTGTTCCCTGCACACCACTATCACTCATAAACACAGAGGTCTGGCTTCCTGGGTTTTCCAAGCGCAGTATGGGGACAAAGGAGATGCTGGTGCCTGGGGTGCAATGCGAATGCTGGCAACCCCACTGGAAATGATCTCCCTACAAGTGAGAGAGGTGACGCCATCTACAGTGTGAGAGGAGGTACTAGAGAAGAAGAGGGGTAAAAGTGAGATGTGGATGGTGGATGCAGAACTAAGCAGCTGTGGAAGAAGAATGAACTCTGCACTCTGCGTGTAGCGCACCCCTGAACTCTGCACTCTGTGTGTAGCCCACCCCTGAACTCTGCACTCTGTGTGTAGTGCACCCCTGAACTCTGCACTCTGTACATAGTGCACTCCTGGTATTTGATGCTCCTTTAAGACCACCCCCACTGAAATTTTGACCAGTTTTGGGAGGGGTTTTTTTTTGGGGGGGGGGGGGTCATCGTTGAGTTCCTGCACCTTTTGTTTGAGGAAAAAAGACCTGACCAGAATCAAAGGGCCTGGTATGGATTGGGGGGACCCCATGCTATTTTTTTCTGAATTTTCTATTGCTGCCATTTATTTGTTTACATTTCAGCTGTCAGCGGGGAACCCTGCTGACAGCTAATGAGTCATCAGTTGTTAAGGGCTTGGCGGCCGGCTTTCCAGCCTGCTCCTTAACAACCAGCTTTTCTTTACACAGGATTGGAACTGGTCGATCATTTTTTTGACCAACCTGAATTCAAATCCTTCCAAAAATTTGGAATTAGTTCAAAAATTATTAAATGAAACGAAATTTAACCAAAATCAACTAATTCCAAAACGAATCAATGGTACGAAATAAGTGTCAATAAATATACCTGAGGTATATCCCCCGCACCACAGTGGGACTAATTAAACAGTGATTATTTGTTAAAGTGAAAATTGCAGCAGCTGAGGACAAGTAAATATGTGAAATTGAATGATAAGCCACTAAAACTAGGGGCTACCTACATCCCTTCAGAGGGATCTCTGAAGACGTCAACGCACTGACGAAACGTGTAAGGTAGAACGCACGTAGTGACATCACGGGAGTGAGTGGAACACAAACCGGAATTTTTATGATATTGTTATCAACTGCATTTATTTAGCATTTCACATTAAGCGCTGTAGGTAGCCCCTAGTTTTAGTGGTACGAAATTAGTAACATAACAAATCTATCCTAAACAAAACACATTTTTCCGTTTTGCACATGTCTAGTCCCCAAAGTTTGCCCTGACCTTGCCACCCTCACAGCACCTCTGGCACCCTGGGTTCTGACATGATTCAAAGAGAAAAAACACTTGCAAAAGACACCAGAGAAACAATAGAAATGGCAAATAGGTATTTTACTAGATGTTCTTCAATCAACCAAGGAAAGAAGAATGTAAATGTAAATATTCCTCAAACTGCAAACTTTAGCATTAAACAGAATCGTAGAGCATATACAATGAAATGGCAATAAACCAGTCAGTAATGACCAACCTATGACCCAAGGCATAAGAGGGAGAAGAAATACTTTTTGTCAAGCAGCTCCACGATGCCATGGGCCAAATAGTATAGTAGACAAAATATATTACAACACAATATGTGAAAAGTGCAATATGTGAAACCTGAATAAGAGTTCCCCTTTTAGATGAGCAGGTTTTATAAGCCCTTTCGGGAGGGGAGGAGTCCTTGATGTAAGGTGTCCAAGATCTTCAGCTAGCTATGAAGGGACCCAAGATGATGCCGTGCAATGGCGACCAGTAACTTGGATGTATCAAGCAAGGTGTCTCCTAGGGAAAGCCTTGGGTGCAGGAAGGAAAGGGTAAAGGTGTCTGCATGCAGTGTCTCTGAATATAATGTTATTGTGAGCTTCTGCCTGCTCACCACTCCTGGAGCTATCAACGCTCTTGGGTGGGGGATGTCCAGAACTGGCTCTTGTAGGACCTGCAGTCAAATAAGAGATGCCCGACTGGTCACCTGACAACTTAGGGATTCAACGTTGGTGTAGATGAAAGTGGCCCCAGATAGCCACACCACTGATGGAAGCCAGGTAGCTGGGGGTCTGCCTTCAGGAATAGGGCTCATTAAAAGAAAGTACTCCACTCCGTCCAAGCCTAGTGCCCGCTCACATCCACAGAAGTGGACTGGTCCCTGCTCTGCAACTGTAGGCCGGTGTATCCCAAGAGAGCGAGCCCCTCCATGAGGCATTCTATTTATCTCCTCACCCAGAATTCCTCCTCTCTCCAGCCAGCTGGAACTTGTAGTTTGCAGCAGGTCCATTGAAATCCTGGCATTCCGGACTACAAATCCCACAATCCTCTGCTTTCACTAATGGTCTCTCTCTCTCTTTCTGCAATTAGGAAATGGTGACATAATCCCCAGGCAGGGCACTAGAGGACACAAAGCTCAGCGTAATCTTTATTAAGTAATGTTCCATGATGGCAAAAGCGATATAGCCGGCACTTGGCTAAAAGCTCTGAATTTAAAGGGTGGTCATTTAATTTTTGTTTTATATAATCATTGATAGAGGTGTTTTTTTTTTTTTTTCTGGATTGGCCAACTTCACAGGAACCACCAATATCATATATGGAAATGTGCAGAGTTTGGTATCATCCATTCCGGGTCCGCTGTCCTTTCTTAGATATTTGTATTGGTCACAGTAGCGTATGTAACAGTCAGATTGTCCTGGAAATAGTTAAAACAGGTCATATAACTGGATTATTGTTATAGGAGAACTGCTATACTGTATTTACAATTCCATCATCTACCAGTGTCTGTCTGTCTATCACTATAATAATGTATATTGAAGGCTTACAGGGTTCACAGAAGAGAATTGGGAGGGGTGATAAGATATAATGCACTCACACCTACCGTATGCAAACATGTGGCCCCACTGGGCTGGGCTTTTAGTTAAGTTAGGGGTTAGGCTTAACGTTAGGGTTAGAGTTAGGGTTAGGGTTAGAGTTAGGGTTAGGGTTAGAGTAAGGGCTAGAGTTAGGGTTAGAGTTACGGTTAGAGTTAGGGTTAGAGTTAGGGTTAGGGTTAGGGTTAGAGTTAGTCCTAGAGTTAGGGTTAGAGTTACGGTTAGAGTTAGGGTTAGAGTTAGGGTTAGGGTTAGGGCTAGAGTTAGGGTTAGAGTTACGGTTAGAGTTAGGGTTAGGGTTAGAGTTAGGGTTAGGGTTAGAGTTAGGGCTAGAGTTAGGGTTAGTTACGGTTAGAGTTAGGGTTAGGGTTAGAGTTAGGGTTAGGGTTAGGGTTAGGGTTAGAGTTAGGGCTAGAGTTAGGGCTAGAGTTAGGGTTAGAGTTAGGGTTAGGGTTAGAGTTAGGGCTAGAGCTAGGGTTAGTTACGGTTAGAGTTAGGGTTAGGGTTAGAGTTAGGGTTAGGGTTAGTTTAAATGCAAGTTTATATATTTCCCTTTAGAAATTTATTTTTTTGCTGTAGAAAGGTATATCCATGCCACAGGTCCAAAACTTTACAGGCACATTGCGGGGACCCCCCAGGCACAATATTTAAAGAAATTTTTCATTTTTATTGTTTCACTTTAAATATGATTAAAATCGCAGCTCCTTTAAAAATGCTTTTTTTTTTTCATTGATATATGTTCTTTAGGGCATTACCCAGGTCTCCATACCCTTTTTGGGGGTAAAATTTGCATTTAAGGCTTTAAAATTAGTTCTTTTGATTTTAGAAGTTCGAATTCCCATAGACTTCAATGGAGTTCGAAAGTTCGAGTTCGGCAAACTTTTCCGATGTTCGCGGTGTTCTGTGCGAACCGAACAGGGGTATGTTTGGCTCATCACTACTCATGGCCAGGGCTGCTGTTAGAAATCGTGGGGCCCCGTACAGACTACCTGGCAGGGCCCCCCCCCCCCCAAGAAAATATTTAAAGATATATTTAGCTAAAATTACAACAAAATCTCTGTTATCAGACACAAATATAACATAACTCGCATAATTCCTGCTAAGCCCCCGTTCACACTGGGGCGACCTGTCAGGCGACCTGGTAGCCTGACAGGTCGCCGTAGGTCGCCTTCCATAGAGAAGCTGCGGACCCGTTCTAATAGGAGCGACACAAGTCGCTCCGACTTTGAAAAAGGGTCCGGAGCTTCTTTGGGGCGACCCGGAGCGACCTTCATAGACTTTAATGTTATGAAGTCTGTGCCGGCCACTCCGAGGTCGCGGTGCGAGCAGCGCGCCGCGACCTATGAGGTCGCCCCGGCAAGTAGCGTCGCCCCAGTGTAAACAGGGCCTAAATCTAAAAAAAAAAAACTATGTTAAATAAAAAAGAAAATGAGATGAGAAAAATATACAGGCTGGGCAGTTGGAGCTCAGTGATCAGAGAGACAGAGAGAGAGAAACAAAGTTACAATTTACAAATGAATTCCTGAGCAGAGATAAGTACTGGTAGGGGGCCCACACAAGGGAGGGGGATTAGTGAGGGACAACTGTCTCTTTCTCAACAGATAAAAGCTGATAGCAGGGAGAGGGACAAATCAGATTCAGGTGCTGGAGGAAGATTTCTGTATTTGTTGTCCATCACTAATCCCCCTCTCTGTGTGGGCCCCCTACAAGAGGGCTGGTGGTCCCCGCCTATCAGCGGCCCTGCTCATGACCTCCCAGCAGCCTCCACTGACAGGGATGATGGTATAGTGCAGGGTGTCCCAGGTCCTTGCAGCACATCTGCCAGTAGCACACCACCGGCTGTAGTCTATAGCATGCAAACTTCTCTGCCCCATTTGCTGCACATAAAAAAAAAAAATTAGAGTCACTGCCACACACATGCCTAGCGTTTATATTCAAGCTTGTCAAAGATGCTGGCTTGACAGATTCTGCCTTTCCGTCTGGTGGATTCTGCCCCCCTTCTGTGATTTTGCAGAATGTGCTGTACCACAATGACAGGTTTCTGACTCATTCTTTTCAAATAGGCCATTCCAGCTCTATACCACCACGTGGAAGGCAATATTGTGGCATCGTTGGGCAATGCAGTCAGCTACAAGGTCCACGTTACTGCTGACATGCATGGTCAGAGACAATATATTTAGTTCACAGCACACTGAGTAACTCTGCAATTGCAACTTGGAAGCATTCAGGACAGGGCTCAGTTCTGCAGCTTGTTGTGCCTCCACGTCTTCATGCAGCTAGTGGAGCTGATGGGACGAGATTTGTCAGCTCTATCCCCTCCTCCGTGCCCTCCTCTGCTGAATTGTCTTATGAACAACAAGTGCCCATTTAGCATTTAAGGGGCTATTCAATGAGTCAGGCTAAAAGGTGCCATGCAGTGCTTTAGATAGTCTGTCAGCAGCTCTCCTGGGTCTCTTCTTTCTTCATGGCTGAGAAAGCAGCAGAAGCCAATTGCTCTCCACCATTGATACCCCCATAGCAAGCTGGGGGCACTAGGCAGGAGGGAGGGGCCAGGAGCGCCGGCGGGGAACCCAAGAAGAGGAGGATCAGGGGTCCTCTGTGCAAAACCATTACACAGAGCCGGTAAGTATGACATGTTTGTTATTAAAAAAAAAAAAAAAGAACAACAGAACAGAAGCATTTATCTACCAAATGATATTAGCCCAACATTCAACAATGATATCTATGTTCTCATGTTCTCATTGTTTTAGAGGACAGCTTGTGTAAATGTTTCCAAGGCATTTGTTTGAGAAGTGTCCTCTCAAGCATTTAAAGTAACCTGATGTCTGCTTCTAATACAAACAAACAGATGCTAACGAAACTATATATATATATATATATATATATATATAAATATATGTATACAGTATACAGGGCTTTTTTTCTCAGAGAATAGGTGCAGGAACTCCCCCGTTCTAAGTCACTTTGTGTCTCCGCCCCCTACCCACCTCCGAGCACTGACCCTTGATTCCAACCCCCTACCTTGCTTCCAGGCTTCCAGTACTGCCCCTTTGGAGAATATAGGGCCAAGTATCATTTTGTAGTGTAATGTATGGAATTTGGTAATGATAACAAGAAAAGCAATAAAATAGATCCCCCGCAACCAGCAGCAATAGACCCCCCTCCAGCAACAAAAGACCCCCAGCAGCAACAACAGATTTCCCAGCAGCAATCATCAATGGAATCTCCAGCAACAGTAGATCTCTTCCAGCCGGTGGCGGAACTGCATTCCCCCGCGTTCCCACTGAAAAAAAGCCCTGTATATATATATATATATATATATATATATAAAACACAACACAATAGTTCTACAAAAAATGAATATGTTGGATACTTACATGTTTAACTCTAGTACCTATAAAGGGAACAAGAAAACAATGAACAGTAATTACTATATTAAATAACAACGTAACACTTTGATATGTACTTCTTGCCAAAGATGGTGTGAAGCAGTGGTCCTCAACCTTTTTGAGACCAAGGTATGGAAAATTCTTCCAAAACCTTTCATGCCCCAACAGTAAAGAATAAAGTTTGTACTCACACAACAAAAGTATGGTAATGCAAACTATGTATTGAAATGCTGGAAGGCTCTGGTGGGACTGGTGTCATTATGGGGGGGGGGGTGAAGGTTATAGAGGAATTTAAGAGACCCTGCAACAGACTTGGTGGCCCTGTAAAGCTTTTGGAGGAAGCTGAGGGGCAATGTGGGACACTGTTGGAGGTTGAGGGCACTATGGTGAGCAGGAGGCTCTGAAGCAGACTGTGGGGGAGCGCTGGGGTCATTGTGGAGGTTTAGGGCTCTAAGGGAGCCTTGGGAACTGTGGGCACTATGGGAGATTGGGGGATGTAATGTGAACTGGGAGGCACTGTGGGAGGTTAAGCGATCTGCAACTGGCTGGAGGCTCAGGAAAAGGGAGGCCGTTGCCTGGCACTTGGCTACAGTGTGGTGGTTATTATAGATCTAAAAATGAACTTTGCAATCACAGTCCTGTGCTGATTAAAGTGGTTTTATTTAGGGATCGACTGATTATCGCAAAGCCGATATATCGAGGGCCGATCTGCACTTTCCCTGATATATTGGAATTGGCCCCTGAGGTTAACGATATTGCCGATATTTCGGGAAAGTGCTGTACTGGAGTTATGCCTGCAGCTAGAGGCATCAACCCGGTATCGGCGTCCATAGCCGACAGTCGGCTGTCTTGTAATGACAACCGATGAGGCTGAGAAGCCGCCCGACTGTCATTACAAGGAGCGGGAGGGTACCCCCCCCTTTGCTGCTCCTGGCCCCTCCCCCCTGTTAATTGTCCCCACAGCAAGCAGCATGCTATGGGCGCACCCGAGCCGAGTCACAGCTCTATGTGTCCATTCAGAAACAGAGCCGCGGCCCGGCCCGCCTCCTTTTTCTTCTTATTGGCTGACTGATTTTGATTGACAGCAACCCTAACCCAAACCCGGACAGCCGAGACACCGCTGCAACTGCTAGATCTAGAGGGGGCTCAGGTAAGTATTAGGGGGGCTGAGGGGGGGGGGGGTTGCTGCACATAAAAGGTTTTTTAATCTTAATGCATTGAATGGATCTTGGGTCTTACTGGCTTTGCTGGGGCACCGGGAACAATTGGCTCCCGGTGTTGTCAATCAAAGCGGGTGATGAGGGACCGGGGGGACGGGGCTGGGTCGATGGACGCAGCAGCGGGGCTCGGGTGCGAACATGCCAGAAGCGCCAACAAGGCACCCGAAAAGAGGAGGTTGGAGGCTGCTCTGTGCAATTTCATTGCAGAAAGCAGGTAAGTATAGAGATGTTTGTTATTTTTAACCACTTGCCGACCGCCTCACGACTATAAACTGCGGCAGTCAGCAATTACAGGCAAAGGGACGTAGGGGTACGTCGCTCGCCCACGAGCCTATAGGAGGCGAGGACGCTCCCGCCCTGCTTGTTCCCTGCCTAGTCCACGCGTGTGACCGGTGGCTCAGATGGCCACCAGCCACTCGCAATCTCCCTCAGGAGAGGGGGAAAGATGTTGATGTAAACAGATGTTACTCCCTGAAGTAATGACAGAGGCTATGCGATCCTGCTATGTAGGATCGTATGTTTCTGTGATTGCTTCACAAGCCACGCCCCCTGACAGTTAGAATCACGCCCCTAGGGACACATTTAACCCCTTGATCACCAGTACAGTTAACCCCTTCCCTGCAAGTGTCATTTTTACAGTAACAGTGCATATTTTTAGCACTGATTACTGTAATAATGTCACTGGTACCCCCAAAAGTGTCAAAAATGTCAGTCAGGGGTCCGATCTGTCTGCCGCAATGTCGCAGTCCCACAAAAAATCGCAGATCGTCGCCATTACTAGTATAAAAAAAACAATAAAAATGACATAAATCTTTCCCAATCAAAATACGCTTATTGTGATTTTTTTTTTTTTTTACCAACAATATGTAGCAGAAAACAAATTGGCCTAAAATGTTAAAAAATTTTGATTTTTACTTTTTTTTTTTTGAGAATTTCATATAAAAAATTTGAAAAATATTGTTATTTTTTCAAAATTGTCGCTCTTTTTTTGTTTATAGCGCAAAAAATAAAAATCGCACAGGTGATCAAATACCACCAAAAGAAAGCTCTGTTTGTGGAAAAAAAAGGACGTCAATTTAATTTGGTTACAGAGTCGCACGACCGCGCAATTGTCCGGTAAAATCACACAGTGCCGAATCGCAAAATAGGGCCTGGTCATTGAGCAGCCAAATCCTCTGGGGCTTAAAGTGGTTAAAAAAATAAATAAATACTTTTACAATCACTTTAATCATTTGAGCTAATATAAGTAAAGTTCAATTAATTATATTCATAAGCATAAAATAAGCTTATTATGATGACAGCAAGCCCTGTATGAGATATCAGGTATACATCTCCTTAATCCATTTATAAATGATGGACATAACTCATTCTAAGTGTCCCCTTTTATCTGGAGAAGCAACATTTAGATATTTACATAGATAGGTTTCAACAAACACAGCACTGTCACAAAATATGATGATGACTACTAACCTTTGGGAAGCTTACTTAAATCTAGGTAGGTGTAGCAGACATCTTGTGGATTGGGGTCGGTGGTTTTTCCTGGAGGACAAAAAAAACCAGGTGATTTCATAATAAAAAAAAATTCATAAAATTACAATGGCATCAAAGTAATCCATCGTTGGTTGCACCTACCGTTAGTAAATAATCAATATCAAACTGTTGTCTAAAGAACGTTGAGATGTAAAGACTAGAGAACTGAACTGTCTGACTTTTATGGTTTTGTACATTTTTTTTAATTCATTTTTGAGATGTAATAATTTGCTATTTTTCATATACAGTATACCATTTACATGTGTGGCATATGGGTAAAAAAAAAAACACCCAGATTGAAGTTTTTCTTACTCACATTGAAATTGAAATTCTCTTTTTTCATTAAATAAAAGCTTGAGTGTACTGTATATATATATATATATATATATATATATATATATATATATATATATATACATATATATATATATATATATATATATATATATATATATATATATATATATATAGGTTTTTGATAGAAGTTTGAAATAAAAAATAAATAAATATATTATATATATATGTATATATTTATACACACACACCACCAGGAGACATTAGTAAAGAACACATCCCGGATGAACCCCCAGGGAGCCCCCAATAAATAGTGAAGATGTTTAAAGAAAGACAACCATTTCATGAAACAATATAGTTTAATAGGCAAAGGACGGCATCAAAAATGTAATTAACCGTGTTAATCAGTGGCTTTCTTTAAGTATGATGATCCTTCTGCACTGATAAAAGTGCCATGTGAAATATTAATAAATAATTATTATTTTGTTTCAGATAGATTTTCATAGATTTATGTTACTAATTTTGTTTAGTTTCGGAATTTGGTTAGTTTGGTTTCGGAATTTGTTTAGTTTGGTTTCGGAATTTGTTTAGTTTAGTTTCGGAATTTGTTTAGTTTGGTTTCGGAATTTGTTTAGTTTGGTTTCGGAATTTGTTTAGTTTGGTTTCGGAATTTGTTTTGTTTAGTTTCGGAAATTGTTTAGTTTGGTTTCGGAATTTGTTTAGTTTGGTTTTGGAATTTGTTTAGTTTAGTTTCGGAATTTGTTTAGTTTAGTTTCGGAATTTATTTAGTTTGGTTTCGAAATTTGTTTAGTTTAGTTTCGGAATTTGTTTAGTTTGGTTTCGGAATTTATTTAGTTTAGTTTCGGAATTTGTTTACTTTAGTTTCGCAATTTGTTTAGTTTGGTTTCAGAATTTGTTTAGTTTGGTTTCGGAATTTGTTTAGTTTGGTTTCGGAATTTGCTTAGTTTGGTTTCGAAATTTGTTTAGTTTAGTTTCGGAATTTGTTTAGTTTGGTTTCGGGATTTGTTTAGTCTGGTTTCGGAATTTGTTTAGTTTGGTTTCGGAATTTGTTTAGTTAGGTTTCGTTTTCATGAATTTTCATTTCACTTTATTGACTTTTACCTATAGGTAAGCCTACATTAAGGCTTACCTATAGGTGCTGTAAATATCACCTAAACTTGCACCGCTTAGGAGATATTTGCAGTGCATGCAGCCAATGCCGTCATCCGCGCATATGCTCTGAAGAAACGGCCGCCCGTGCCGTTTCTTCAGAGCCCAGTGCCAATACTGGCGGCTCCTGCGCGCATGCGCGGTAGTGGTGTCACGCGGCTCCGGCCAGTAATACTGCCGAAGTCCGCAAACCTGAAGAAGACGGGTGAACATGAATGCGGCCAGCAGCGGGGACATCGCGGGCTTCGTTGGAGGTAAGTGTCACATAATGTGCTAGTATGCGATGCATACTAGCACAATATGCATTTACTTTGCAGGGAAGAAAAAAAAAATTGATGAGTTTACTTCCTCTTTAAGTAGCAGGCTGATAACACATCAGCTGTCAGCGGACATCTACACTGACAGCTAAAATGCAAATGAACTAATGACGACAATACAAACCTTTTTTTAAAAAAAGGGCCTGCCCCCCCAATCAATACCAGGGCCTTCAGGACTGGTATGGATTGTAAGGGGAACCTCATGCCACAATGTAAAAAAAACAGAAGACGTTGGAACCCCAAATAAAGTGATACAATAAAAATGAAAAATTTCCTTTAAATATAGTGCCTGGGGGCCCCCTCATTCTGCCTGTAAAGTGGTGCATCTGTAGCATGTATAGAACCTGCTGCAGCAAAAATGAAATTTCTAATGAATAAAATGAGGTAAATCACATTTAAGTTGACTCACAGTTGCAATTGCCAGCACCCGGCTAAAAAATTAAAGAAAGAAAAAAACGGCGTGGGGTCCCCCCTCAATCCATCCCTCACCATGGATCACTCACCATGTATCCAGATATAGATCCTATCACTCATCTTCCATACAAACTTTTTTTTAAAAAAAGTGCATGCCCACCCCAATCAAAACCAGGCCCTTCATGACTGGTATGGATTGTAAGGGGAATCCCACGGCAAAATGCATTAAAAAAAAAGACGTGGGAACCCCACTTAAAGTGATACAATAAAAATGTAAAATTCCTTTAAATATAGTGCCTGGGGGGTCTCCTCATTCTGCCTGTAAAGTGGTGCATCTGTAGCATGTATAGAACCTGCTGCAGCAAAAATGACATTTCTAAAGAAAAAAAATGAGGTAAATCGCATTAAAATTGACTCACAGTTGCAATTGCCAGCACCCGCTATTTAAAAAAAAAAAAAAGAAAGAAAAAAAAAAGCGGCATGGGGTCCCCCCTCAACCTATCCCAGGCCCTTTGGGTCTAGTATGGATTTTAAGGAGAAACCCAGGGAAAAATTAAAAAAAAAAACCAGTGTGGGGTCCTCCCAAAATCCATACCAGACCCTTATCCGAGCACGCAGCGAGCACTAGGAACAGGTATTTGGGGAGAGGGAGGATTTGTACTAGGAGGGGATATTTAGGGGGAGCATTTATACTAAGAGGGGGGGGGGGGTTAGGGCCAGAAAATTACAAATACAAGAATTTTCTCCTCTAAATTGGGATTTTAAGGGCAATTGTTACACATAATGTAAAAAGTTGAACATTTTATTAATAAAAAAAGGTACATGAATCAGGGGCAGAAAATTCTTACTAGGAGGGGGAATTTGGAGGAGAGGGTTTGTACTAGGAGGGGGGATTGAGGAAGAGGATTTGTACTAGGAGGGGGGATTGAGGGAGAGGATTTGTACTAGGAGGGGGGGGGGGAATGGGGGAGGATTTGTACTAAAAGGGGACATTTGGGGGTGGGTCATTTGTACTAGGAGGGAGGATTTGGGGGAGAGGATTTGAGTGTCTCTGTCAGTTTGATGTCACTACATAGACATAGACTCTGTTACAGTATTTTCTCGCCTACATACTGATAGGAGCCCATTGGGCTTTGTATGGTCAGACTGGCGCCATGGATGAAATCTAATTACCTGCTGTAGATATTTCTTGTTGTGACATGGTTTTTCTTTTTTTACATTTCCAGATAAGAACAGCAGAGATGACGATGACCACAAAACTCCCGATTACAGCTGCAGCCATTACTGCCACCGGTAATTCTTTATCTGCAAGAAACATGATGCATTGAACTTCACAGAGAATTACAGCGTTGCGGAGTATAAAGGACTTTTTTTTTTTTTTTAACTTTATTTTTTATTTGCATATAAAATCTCAATATAACAGAGTTCCACCAATTTGATTTAAATTCGCAAGTTACATAGTTAAATTATGCATCAAAAAGGCACACAAAAAAGAAGAAAAAAAAAAAAAATATACATTAAATTTCATACATTTTTCCCTTCCCACCCTCCCCCTTCCTCCCAGGATTCCTCCCCTTCTTGCCAGCCGTTTCACACTAGAATGCCTCCCCGTGGTAGATATGCTTAATTGTTTAATTCAATATATTTAGTTGATTTTTTAAATTCTTTCCATTTCCCCCATTTTCTTTTCATATTTCTTGGAATCTCCTCTTGTGTATTACATAGGTATTCCATATTATATTTATTATTTATCTTTTTACACCATTCCTTTATTTTCGGGCTCTCCTTTTCTCTCCACTTTTTTGGTATGGTTCCTTTTGCTGTATTCAGCATGGTTGGGACCAGAGTCATTTTATATTTTTTTAAAGGTATTGTTGTTTTATGAAATAGGCATGCCCATGGATCGTCCGGCACTTTTATTTCGGTGATATCTTCAATCAGTTGTCTTACCTCTAGCCAAAAATCTCTTATTTTGGGACAATCCCAAAATAAATGATAAATTGTGCCTATGTTGCCGCAATCCCGCCAGCATTTATCTGTCTTGCCTGGTTGGTATTTATTTATCACTTCTGGGGTGATGTACCACCTATATAGACATTTATAATTTAATTCTGTAGTGCTAAGATCTATGGCTGTGGATCCAGCCATCCCTAGTACAGTCCCAAGCTCCTGTCCTTGCAAATGTGTTCCTATTTCTTTCTCCCATTTTCCTATATATGGAGGTTTTTCCATACTGTGCCATTCCGTCAGCATTTTGTAAATCTGAGACACTCCATGCCTTTGCATAGGAGAGTAGCTCAGTTTCTCGATATTGTTAAGATTTTTTTCCGACCTAATCGGCTGTGGTAATGAGCTGACAAAATGTTTCAGCTGGAGATATCTCCAATTATCTATTTTTATATTATTATTTTCTTGTTTTAATTTCTGAAGTGTTTTTATGTGCCCTTTGTGTAAAATATCTTTTAATTGAGTGTTCCCTATCCAATTTCCTCCCTGTTCTTCCTCCCCGGGTGGGAAGTATTTAGTGCCATTTAATGCTATCATTGGTGAGTTGTATTCCCATTTCAGTTGTTTATTTATTCCATCCCATATTTTATAAACTACCTTTGTCAATTCGTGTGCTCCCTGTGTTTCCCTATATTTTGGTGGAATCCAAATTGTTTTGTGTAGCTGATTATTATTTTGTGCACATTCTATCTCTACCCATCTTTTTTCTCTCCTTTCTATTTTTGTCCAGTCCACCATTCGTGAAATAATTACCGCCTTATAATACCTCTCTATGTCTGGGGTGGCTAATCCTCCCTGTGCTTTGCTTCTTGTCAGGGTCTTGTACTGTACTCTGGGTTTTTTCCACTGCCAAATATACTTTGTCAGTAAGGTTCTAATTACCCTAAAAAAAATTGCGGGGATGTTTATTGGCAATAGAGAGAAGGTATATAAGATTTTTGGCAAGATAAACATCTTAACAACATTGTTTCTTCCAATCCATGAGATTTGACCATTTGATTTCTTTCTTATTTCTGTTTTAATTTCGTTCAGTAACGGCATATAATTAGCTTGGTATAATTTTTCAGTTTGAGGTGTTAAATATATCCCTAAGTATTTTAATTTTTCTTTTGTCCACGTATATGGGAAGTGTGTTTTTATACTTTGTTCTTCCTGAGTATTTAACCTTATATTCAGAATCTCTGATTTTATTGGATTTATTTTAAAGTTTGACAACTTTCCATAATCTTTTAGCTCCTTTTGAATATTTGGGAGAGTAATCCTTGGATTTGTGACTATGAATAGCAAGTCGTCAGCGTATGCTGCGACTTTGTGTTCTTCTTGATTTACCTTCACACCTTTTATGTCTACATTTTGTCTAATTTTTGCCAGTAATGGTTCCAGGGTTAATACGAACAATAGGGGTGACAGGGGACACCCCTGTCTTGTCCCATTACTCATTCCAAATTTCTCTGATACGCTTCCGTTTATTTTAATTTTTGCCGTGGGGTTGTTATATAATGCTTCTATCCATTGCCTCATTCTTAGCCCAATCCCTAAACTTTTTATGGTTTCTTTCATGAAGTCCCAATCTACCCTATCAAAAGCCTTTTCGGCATCAATTGATAATAGGATGGAGGGGGCCTCATGTTTTGTTGTTTTTTGTAGGAGTAGCAAGGTGCGTATAACATTATCCTTACCTTCTCGACCTGGAACGAATCCAGTCTGGTCCGGATGGATCCACATTTTTGATAAATCTTTTAATCTCGTTGCCAAAATTTTCGCGAATAATTTTGTATCTGTATTTAACAACGCGATTGGCCTATAACTAGAGCATAGGGTTTGATCTTTCCCTTCTTTCGGTATGACCGTTATATATGCCATTAGAGATTCTTCTCTTAGTTCTTCCTTCCCTATTTTATTCAGATATTCTTGCATTTTTGGTATTAATATTTCTTTAAATCTTTTATAGTACTTTATTGTGTATCCATCCGGACCTGGACTCCTTCCATTTTGAGTGGTTTTTAATGCTTCTCTTATTTCATTTTCAGTAATTGGCGCTTCAAGAAGTTCCAATTTATCTTCTGGGATCTTGGGCAGGTTTGCTTCCTCAATATATTTTTGGATATTTATTATTCTTTCCTGCCTTGTTTTTGAGGTTTCTTCCTTCCGGACGTTATATAGTGTACTATAGAAGGCATGGAACGCTTTAGCTATTTCTGTAGTTGGGTTTACTGTTTCGTTTTTACTGTTTTTAATTTTTTCTATGTAATTTTTTGATTTTTTCTTCCTCAGTAATCTTGCTAGGGATTTCCCTGGTTTATTTCCAAAGTTGTATCTGTATCTAGCTATCTTATTGAAGTAATTTCTGGATTCTTCTTCCAATAAATCTTTTAATTCATCTCTTTTAATTATAAGGTTTTCTTCTATTTCTTTTTTAAATTCTTTTTTATGTTTTTGTTCTAGATCATATATTTCTCTTATGAGTGTATTGATTTGATTGGACCTCTCTTTCTTTTTTTTTGAGGCACTAGCTATTAATATTCCTCGGATATACGCTTTGTGTGCTTCCCAGAGTGTAGCGGATGATATTTCTGGCGTATCATTCTTTTGAAAGTATAACTCTAGTTCTTTTTCTAGTCTGTTTCCTATTTCTTCATCTAGAATTAGTTCTTCATTTAACCTCCATGTTCCCATGCTTTTGTGGTGTGTCGGTGTCTTGATTATTAGGGTTAGGGGGGCATGGTCTGACAGTGTGATTGTACCTATTTCTGTAGTTTCTATAAATTCCAACAGGCGATGGTCAATAAAAAAGTAATCCAGTCTTGAGTACATCGAGTGTATTGAGGAGTAGTAAGTATAGTCTCTTTTTTTTGGATGTTGAACCCTCCATGCATCTACTAATTGGCTCTGGTGTAACTTTACCCTTATTTTCCTCAGTTTTTGGTCTCCTAGCGTCCTTACTCCCGATGTACTGTCGACGTTTGGATCTAAACAAAAATTTATATCTCCTGCCATTATCAGGTAGCCTTTTTTAAAGCTCTCTAGGTCGTACAGGATTCTCCCCAGATATTCACTTGGTTTTTTGTTTGGGTTATAGATATTGGCCAATGTCAGCTCCATCCCCCTTATTTGTCCCTTAAGGAAAATGTATCGACCATTCGGGTCTGTTTTCATTTCTTCTAAGGAGAATTCTGTATTTCCAGCTATTCCTATTGCTACTCCTCTTGCACGTTCTATTGGTGAGTCTCCGTAATACCATTTAGGAAAGTGTTTAGAAAAGAGTTTTAAATTCGAGTGGAGAGAGATGTGCGTTTCCTGTAGAAAAGCAATATTTGCTGCTTCTCTCCTCAGCTCTTCCAATATTTTATACCTTTTTGTATGGGAGTTTAATCCTCTTACATTGTACGTTATTATTTTTAGTTGTTCATCTTTCATTTTTTTTTTCTCCTACTTGATCCAGTTCCTCCTCGAGCACGGGGGCACCGGATCGATTTAAATTCTACTGACATCATACTACCAATGTTGTTAGTCTGGCAGGCTTTTAAAATTTCTTTTCTTTTTTGGCAATGGAGAGTTTCACTATCCCTACCCTTCCCCCCCTCTCTCACCCTCCCACCCCTCCCCCCCACCTCCGTCCCCTTCCGTCTCATGTTGATATTTTTCTGATCAATTTTTGATCTTAGGGTATTTAGTTGTTTCTTTGGGTCATTCTCCCTGATACCCATTCCTTTGGGGTGGTGCTCTAGTGGGTTAGCACGATATACCTCCCTCCTCAATTGGAAGGACGTTCCGGCTTTGGGGGGGGGGCTATCCTGCTTCCTTTGTATAGCTTACCTCCCTTCCCCTCCCTCTCCCTCCCTCCTCCCCCCGCCTCCCGACCCCCCCTCCCCCCGTCCCCCCGCACAGTTCACATCAGTAAGAGAGGCCACTCCACGCAAAGCAGGAGAGGGGAGAAAAAAAAAAAAAAAAGGGGGGGGGGGGTTCTCTCCCGATTTGCTTTTTTTGGGCAGTATTCCACATATTTTATCTTTTGTTTTTTCTAGCTAATGTCCATTGCTGTTCTTCCGTCTGTGAGTTTCTTCCTAGTTCATCTTCCCTGTCACCTTCATACCATCCAGGCAGGTTTGGTTCCTGTATGTCAAGTTTTTTGCAAAATTCTTGAGTTTCCTCTGGAAAAGTGAGTTTTGCTGATCGCCCATCTCTTTTTCCTATTAAACTGGCTGGAAACCCCCAATTATATCTGATTCCTTGTTTTTGCATCTCTTCTGTCAAGGGTTTTAAAATTCTTCTCCTCCTCAGTGTTTCCGGTGCCAGATCTGTAAAAATCTGTATCTTGTCATTTTCTGTATTTACTGCATTTAATAATGATTTATTCTTCTTTAGGTTTTCCCATATTTGTGCTTTATCTGTATAGTTTTGAAACCTGATTATCACATCTCTAGGTGATTCTGCTGGGGCTCCTGTCGGTTTTCTTATGCGATGGACTCTGTCAATCAGCAATTGGTCTTCTTCCCTTCTACCTAATACTGGGTTTAGGATTTTTTGAAGTTTTTCTCCTAAATTTTCTTCCTGTGTTGTATCTCTTAATCCTCGGATCCTCAAATTTTTTCGTCTAGCTCTATTCTCTTGATCCTCTAGTTTGTAAGCTAGATCTCTGGCTTTTTTCTTGGTCTCATTTATTTCCTTTCTCATTCCCTGTATTATTTTTCTTTGGTCCTCTTGTTTTTTTTCTAGTTCTTCTACCCGTCCCAGGGCGTGTCCCAGGTCCATCTGGACCCGTTCTAGGTCGGTTTGGATTTTAACCAATTCGATTTTTAAAGATTTTTCCAATCCTGCGAACATTTCTCGCATTTCACCTTTTGTGGGGGCGTGTTCTTTTGTTTCTCCCCGCTCTTCCTCTTCTTCCTCGTCCTTTTCAATCCTTATGCTTAATTCTGAATTTGCTGGACTGATTGGTGATTTAGCTACTTCGGCTTTTTGATTTTTCTCTACTTTCTTCTTGTCTGTTCCTTGTTGTTTTCCCTGGGATGTTTTTTCTAAGGCATTTTCTTGTGTCATAAATTTCCTTATTGTGTTAGGGCTTGAGGACACCCTTGGTGATTTTGCAATGGCTCCTCCTCTTGTGGATTTACCCCTCATTATGTAGAGAGTTGTTCCGCGGTTCCTATATAAAGTCTCAAAACCTCCTATGATGGTGCTCCAAAATTAGGTATATCGTATTGATAATCAGAAAAAGATTTTGTCTACCTTCAAGCCAGAGGGAGACACAGACAAGCCGGGTAGCCTCTATTTTGAATCAATGTTCACAGGCGGCTATAGAGGTATGAGGCATGGGGCACTTCCAGCCTCCCACCTCCCTACTCAGGTCCTTATACAGGCTAGGGTGAATCTCGTCCTTAAATGTTTAAGAAGTGGTAGAGAGAAAAAACAATAGAGCGAGGGCGAAACTCAGGCTGTATGTCATAACAAGGTGTTTGGGTAATGTCAGGTATTATTTCACAGAGAAAGTGTTAATCATTTTATATATTTTATATAGCCCCAAGGTCTTTATTTATACCTGTGATCTTCTCATGAGTCTCTGTGTACGGTTGCTGAGGAACCGTGTGGAATAAACATGAGCTGTTTTGGGGTATTGAAAGACTGTTGTGGCTATTAATCCAATAAGAAACACTTTATATGAGGTTGCTGGTATAAACAGGGGGCAGCTGAATCAGTCTCAGGTGTGCTGACATTGATATTTTACCATACTGCTTTGTTGTATGTCTCTAGGAAGTCTTTATAAGTCCTTCTAATAAACAGTAAAATGACAGTAGGTATGATATAGAAAGAGGGTTTACTCCTCTGTGACTCACGGTTTTGTAGACTGTCCCTTTTTAAAAGTTTTTTTTTTTCCGTTCGTCTTTAGACTGTGTACTCTCCTGTCTCCTTAGCTTCCAGCCCTCAGGCCTCAGGACATCAGCGTCTCCAGATGGGTGGGCTCAGATGGACCTGGCAGCTCTCTTGGTGTCCGCTCCCTCGGGACCTGCTCGCCTACGGACGTTTACCGACCATGTCCGGCCCCCCGCGCTGGCGGTTAGCAAGGAGGTCTCTCCTGTCGCCGCTATGGCTGCACACCTGCGTTCCCGTGCAGGAGACAGGGCTCTCCAGCGCCGACTCCGTGTGCTGTAGGCGTGCAGGACTCCTCCGAGTGTTGGTGCTGCATGAAGTCGTAGCTACAAACTATGGAGGGAGACGTCAGGGAGGGTGGGGGGGGGTCAGCAAGGTTCACCGCTCGCAGTGCCCGCGCTCATCCCCGGGAGCTTAGGCATCCAGAGTCTGGCCGGAGGTGGGTCGGGAGCGGTCAGGTTCCTTGGTGCCTCCATTCAGCAGGAGTTAGCCCTCTCCCCCTCCGTCCTACGTGCGTGCCAATAGGCTCCTCCCCCTCATGACGGCCGTATAAAGGACTTTTAACCACTTAAGCCCCAGCCCTATTTCGGACACATTTTTTTTTTTAAATCAGTATTTTTTCCTAGAAAACTACTTAGAACCCCCAAATATTATATATATATATTTTTTTTTTTAGCAAAGACTCTGGAGAATAAAATGTCGGTCATTGCAATATTTTTTTGTCACGGGGTATTTGCTCAGCGGTCTTTAAAACGCAATTTTTTTGGAAAAATTTTGAAAAATCAAATTTCACTGCATTTAAAAAATACTAAACAGTAAAGTTAGCCCATTTTTTTTTGTATATTGTGAAGGACGATGCTACGCCGAGTAAATAGATACCCAACATGTTACGGTTTAAAATTGCGCCCCCCCCCCCCCCCGTGGGATGGCGACAAACTACGGTCAATAGAGATCTCAATAGGCGACGCTTTAAATTTTTTTAACGGTTACCAGTTTAGAGTTAGTGTAGCTCTTTTTTTTAAATTATTGCCCACGCTCTGACGATCGCGGCGATACCTCACATGTGTGGTTTGAACAGCGATTTCATTCGCGGCTCGACTTCCATATACATTTTTTTTTTGTGCGCGAGCTAACGGTGACGGGGGCGGCTAAAATTTTTTTTTCCTATTTATTTTATTTTTTTTTTTAACTTTATTACAGGTTTTAAAAAAAAAAAATCTGATCACTTTTATTGCTGTCACAAGCAATGTACGCATCCCTTGTGACAGCAATATGTAGTGACAGGTACTCTTTATGGAGGGATCGGGGGTCTAAAAGACCACAAAGCCCTCCACTACACTTCCATGTATGCAAAACGCCGAAAACTGTGTTTTTGCATACAGCCGTTTTTTAAATTTGCTGCCTTTTGCAGCACAGTAACCCGGAAGTGACGTCATGGACGCCGCCTCCGGGTTACGTCATCGGAGACCCGATCGAAGCCCTTTCCTGCATTGATCGGGACTCCATCCAGCCGGCGGACGTACCGGCTGGGTGCTCGGGGCTCCCGGTGGGAAGGGAGCCCCGAGCAAAGTCATGGAAGGCGGCGGGAGGGGGGGACGTCCCCTCCTCCTCACCCGGGTAACGATCGAGCGCTCCCGGGCCACATCTGTCATTACTGACGGAAAGCCGACCGTTGGCTCTAAACCACGGTTCGGGATGGTGCCTCTAGCTAGAGGCATCATCCCGGTATTCTACCGCAAAGTTTGCCGACGTAGTCCTACGTAGTTACCACTTTGCGGTAAGTGGTTAATAACATTACATTACAATATAGATAATATATAATTTTATATATTATCTCTCTTTTTTTATTTTGCTATTTTTTTTTATTTTACAAAAGTGGAGTTAACCTTTAATGCAAAACGATACCTTCTAATAGCCTTAACTTGTATAGATCTGTAAACTGTAACAAACTAAAAATTGATTTGGTGGACATTGTCCAAAACTCAAATGCCATTAACCAGAAGGATTTGCCCCCTTTAATGACCAGGCCCTATTTTGCGATTCAGCACTGCGTTACTTTAACTGACAATTGCACAGTCGTGCAACGCTGTAAACAAATAAAATTGATGTCCTTTTTTTTCCCCCCACAAATAGAGCTTTCTTTTGGGGGTATTTGATCACCCGGGTGACTTTTATTTTTTGCGTTATAAACAAAAAAAGAGCGACAATTTTGAAAAAAAAAAAAAACAATATTTTTCACATTCTGCTATATAACATTCCCCCCCCCCCCCCCCAAAAAAAAAAAAAAGAAATTTAAAAATCAACATTTTTCAACATTTTAGGCCAATTTGTTTTCTGCTACATATTTTTGGTAGAAAAAAAAAATCGCAATAAGCGTATTTTGATTGGTTTGCGCAAAAGTTATGGCGTCTACTAACTAAGGGAAAGATTTGTCATTTTTATTGTTTTTTTTTTTTATTTTTTTACTAGTAATGGCTGCGATCTGTGATTTTTTGCGGGACTGCGACATTGGGGCGGACAGATCGGACCCCTAACTGACATTTTTGACACTTTTGGGGGGACCAGTGACATTACTACAGTAATCAGTGCTAAAAATATGCACTGTCACTGTACCAATGACACCGGCAGGGAAGGGGTTAACCCTATGGGTGATCAATGGGTTAAATGTGAGCCTAGGGGAGTGATTCTAACTGTATGGGGGCGTGGCTTGTGAAATGACCATAGAGACATGTGATCCTATATAGAAGGATCACATGAGCTCTGTGATCATTCCAGGGAGAAGGACGGTCGGTTGTGTTTACAACATCTGACCGTTCTTCTCTCTCAGCGGGGAATGATTGTGGGTGTCAGGCGCCAATTGGAGCCACCTGACCCATGCCTCAGCTTCCCTGCTGCCGAGTGGGGGCGGGAGAGCGCTGCCAGCGGCACACGCTCGCCCCCTAGCTTCCCGCATGTGACCGACGTAGGTCTACGTCGGTTTGTGCAGGAGAGCCACCCTGCCGCAGTAAATCTGCAGCAGGTGGTCGGGAAGTGGTTAAGGGTAGGTTGTTAGGGTGTAGCAAATAAATGGGACTCTCCTTCCCTTTTTGTTCGTCTTCTGCAAACAGTCCCCCCTACATGATTGCCTGAGCCCAATCTCGATCCAGTGGTCTCTCTTGCCATTGGCTCCCACTGCTGTCAATCACAGTGAGCGAGGAGGGAGCAGGGCGACACACAGAGATGGCTCGGGAGCAAGCAAACATGGGTGCCCCCATAGCAAGCTGCTTGCTATGGAGGCACTCAGCAGGGGGTAGGGGCTAAAAGCGCTGGCGGAGGACCCCAGGAAGGGAGGATCAAGACTGCTCTGTGCAAAACCATTACACAGAGCAGGTAAGTATGACGTTGTTTAAAAAAAATAAAAAGTGAGCCTTTAGAGTCACTTTAATGCTTTTTTTGGATGGAGGAGCAATACTGAAAACACCTCTGGGGGGAACTTGATTTCTGGACATTCTTTTAATGAAAATTGGGCCAAAAAAATCACTTATAAAGAAGAAACGCATGGCTTTGTCCTTAAAAGCTCTATCATATGAAGCAAGTTCTCACACTAGATATGGAGCCCATCACTCATCTTCTCACAATGTTGTTCCTCTTGTTAATCGTTTGGGTTACATGGCTGAAGGTGTGAATTATTGTCAAATCATTGGAGTAAAGTTGTTAAAACCATGGTATGTATGGGTAATAGTGCTGGAGGCCCCCACCAATGTTTAGGGAGGATTGATCCAGTTTGAGGCAGATGGGGTCTTATAAAATTACAGAACAAGTCCAGCTAAATGTGAGGAACATTCTGTAATGTCTGTAGGCCCCTTTGTTCTGATTAAACTGGATTGAAGTTGTCTTATATAGTGTACTTTTATATTACCAATATATGACTGTACTGTGCTGCCACAACAGTCTACTTTATAATCATTTATTGAGTTTTGGTATGTTCTTCTATTCCCTACCTCTGTATATTGTTAGATAAATCAGTCCTTAGCTAGGAACTCTCTTCTTCTCTGTGTGTCATGTTACATAGTTGCATAGTTAGTGAGGTTGAAAAAGGACACAGGTAGAAATAAAAAATAGGATGGCGCTCTAGTGTGCATAAATGTAGCAAAATCACCCTAACTGAAGCTCATATGTGCAATCTATGAAAGTTTATTGGGTATATCCATGGTAAATTAAAACAATTGGCATATAATCCTACCGGACCTTGAAGCCTCTGTGTCTTCTGGCTGTAATATAGGGATCCCTGATGTGTGTCATGGGAATCTAGTACCTTTGTAACCGATGGAAGGGAGGTAGTACTCTCAGGTTGAAACGATGGTCCTCAATAGTGGAGGCTCACACGGTCCAGTGTGCGGCCGCGTCCTGGGACCGGAGTCGATGCGCTATGCTCCCGCAGTGCCCGCCGTGAGCACCGGGAGCCGCATGCAGATGACGTCACCAAAGAGGGCCGGAAGTCAGCCAAGAGTCAGCCGTGGAACAGAAAGCCGGATGGAGCGGGGGAAGTGATGTGCTCGCTTCTCTGGAGCCTCCCGTTGCCACAACTACTTGTTTCTCTACGATGTAGCTTTGTCAAGTTTCGGCTTCGGCCCCAGGATGCGGCCGCACACTGGACCGTGCGAGCCTCCACTATTGAGGACCATCGTTTCAACCTGAGAGTACTACCTCCCTTCCATCGGTTACAAAGGAACTAGGTTCCCATGACACACATCAGGGATCCCTATATTACAGCCAGAAGACACAGAAGCTTCAAGGTCCGGTAGGATTATATGCCAATTGTTTTAATTTACCATGGATATACCCAATAAACTTTCATAGATTGCACATATGAGCTTCAGTTGGAGTGATTTTGCTACATTTATGCACCCTAGAGCGCCATCCTATTTTTTATTTCTACCTTCCCATACACCATCCTGGGTCTAGGATTGGGCTACCAGTGGTGCATCAGATACATTTCTATCACAATTGTGTACTCTCTGCATAAGGACACTATAGGAACTTTGTGTTTTGGATCAGCGCCTGAACTCTTTTTTGTGAAAAAGGACACAATCCATTCAGTCCAACCTTTGATGTGTGTATGTGTTTGCTGCTAACTGTACATTGTATACCCCTGTATGTAGTACATTGTATACCCCTGTATGTTGTGGTCTTTAAGGTGCCCATCTAATAGTTTTTTTGAAGCTATTGATTCTCCTTGCTGACAGTAAAGGACCGTTTACGCAGTTTAAGGTTAAACCTCTTCTCTTCTAATTTTAGTGAGTGGCCACGTGTTTTATTGAATTCCCTATTGTTTCTTATGCTTGGGTTACCAGAACAGTATTTGTACATTGATATCATATTCCCTCTCAAGCGTCTCTTCTCCAGAGAGAATAAGTTCAGTGCTTGTAGTCTTTCCTCACAGCTGAGGTCCTCCATTCCCCTAATTATCTTAGTTGCCCTTCTCTGGACTGTCTCCAGTTCCAGCACATCCTTCCTGAGGACCGGTGCCCAGAACTGAACAGCATACTCCAGATGTGGCCGGACCAGAGTCTTGTAGAGAGGGAGAATTATTGTTTTATCTCTGGAGTGAATCCCCTTTTTATGCATGCCAGTATTCTGTTGGCTTTGCTTGCAGCAGCTTGGCATTGCATGCCACTGCTAAGCTTGTTGTCTACTAGGACCCCCGGGTCCTTTTCCATCTTAGATTCACCCAGAGGTTCCCCCCTAGTGAATAACTTGCGTTCGTATTTTTGGCACCCAAATGCATTACGTTACATTTTCCAACATTAAACTTCATCTGCCATGAAGCTGCCCACCCCATTTTGTTCAGGTCTTCTTGTAAGGTTTCCACATCCTGCGTAGAAGTTATTGCCCTGCTTAGCTGAGTATCCTCCACAAATACTGATATTGTGCTGGTTATCCCCTCCTCTAGATCCTTTATGAATGAATTAAACAAGATTGGTCCCAGGACTGATCCTTGGGGGACCCCACTTTCCACACCCAACCAATCTGAGTACTCCCCATTTATTACCACCCTTTGGACTTGCCCCTGGAGCCAGTTCTCTATCCAGTTACTCACCCTATGGTCCATACCTATGTACCTTAGTTTGTACAGTAAACATTTGTGGGGAACTGTATCAAACACCCTTGCAAAATCCAGATACACCACATCTACAGGCCTTCCTTCATCTAGATGTCAACTCACTTCTTCATAGAAGGTTAATAGATTGGTCTGGCAAGAGCGATTCTTCATGAATCCATGCTGATTACTACTAATGATACCATTTTTATTACTAAAGTCTTGTATATAGTCTCTTATCATCCCCTCCAATATCTTGCAGACTATTGATGTTAGGCTGACAGGTCTATAGTTACCCAGGATATATCTCTGCCCTTTTTAAAATATTGGTACCACGTTGGCTTTTTTCCTATCAGCTGTTACCATTCCTGTCAGTAGACTATCCATACAAATTAGGAACAATGGTCTGGCTATCACCTGTCTGAGTTCTTAAAGGACCCTCTGGTGTAAGATATCTGGTCCCAGGGACTTATTTATGTTAAGTTTTTCAAGTCTACTTCTGAGTCTGTCTTCCAGTACCCAAGAGGGAACTTCCTGGGACATGTTATTAACTTTAACATTACAAGCTGGTTAGTTTTTCTTTCTGGGGAATCAGGAGGCTTTTAGATCAAAATGTCTTTTCAAGTGCAAGAAAAAAAAACCCAAAACAATCTTTGTGTATGTCAGCCTAGAATAAGCTACAATAGATTTCACATCTGTGTTGTCTTGGTGAGTTAACACTGCCTGTGGATCTTCTCAAATCAGGAAGTTGCCAAATTATCTCTACAGACTGGGTCTGAGGAGGAATGTCTTTTGTATAAAGTGATATCGGAGACAGAACATGTACAGATCAGAGGCTTATTCAATTCTTCAAGCTCACCGTGTTTCTGTGCTATCTGGATAGAGAGCTCATCACTCATCTTCCTCACAGTGTCAGACGCCGTCCTCACTTCACAGGTATAATTCCCAGAATCCTCCAGCTGAGCTGACTGCACTTTGTATGTATCAGATACATTGTATCCCGGCACAGACCATCCATCTCTGTATGTATCAGATACATTGTATCCCCGCACAATCCGTCCATCTCTGTAGAAGGTAAAGTTCAGCTCTGTGCCGCCTCTGGGTTGGTCCAGTCTGGTGTCACATGTCACCGTCATCTCATCTCCTTCTATTACCCTGTATGAAGGCCCCTTAATTTCTGGAGCTGAAAAGAGCTCTGGAAGAGGAAAGGATGACACAGCACTTTACAGAGTATATAGAATAATTCACATGAGATCCTACCTTCGTGATGCTTACACTGTAGTGTATTGTCATATAGAATTACGAGGGCCAGCTTCATAGTTGCCAACAATTGAAAAAAAATTTCCAGGGACACTTTGTAGCACAGCTATCAATTACTTACTTGAAAATGTACCACACTTACTTCCCTGAAGCTCCGCCCACTCCACATAATTATTCTCCGCCTACTTATCATCAGATTATAGGGTGTGGTGGAAATTATTGGGACTAGGAGCATAGAAATTCACTCGGTGCGCTGAAGACTTTGCTGCACTGAAAAGCGCACGTGTGGATATTAATACGCACCAAACACCATTGATACCCTTGTACTGAAAAGTACAATGTACAGCTCTTTTGTATAAGGTTAGGCCATCGTGCTAGGCGACAAGAAAGGAACAGATGCACTGGGTCATATCAATGCTATCTGAAGTGTCTCTCTGTGTTTGAGTGTGAGTGTCTGAGAGTGTGAGTGTCTGAGAGTGTGAGTGTCTGTGTGAGTGTCTGAGAGTGTGAGTGTCTGAGTGAGTGAGTGTCTGAGAGTGTGAGTGTCTGAGAGTGTCTGAGAGTGTGAGCGTCGGAGTGAGTGTTTGAGTGAGTGAGTGTCTGAGAGTGTGAGTGTCTGAAAGTGTGAGTGTCTGAGAGTGTGAGTGTCTGAGAGTGTGAGTGTCTGAGTGAGTGAGTGAGTGAGTGTCTGAGAGTGTGAGTGTCTGAGTGAGTGAGTGAGTGTCTGAGAGTGTGAGTGTCTGAGAGTGTGAGTGTCTGAGAGTGTGAGTGTCTGAGTGAGTGAGTGTCTGAGAGTGTGAGTGTCTGAGAGTGTCTGAGTGAGTGAGTGTCTGAGTGAGGGAGTGTCTGAGAGTGTGAGTGTCTGAGTGAGTGAGTGAGTAAGTGAGTGCCTGAGGGAGTGATTGTGTGTGTGTGAGAGTGTCTGAGTGAGTGAGTGAGTGAGTGAGTGAGTGTCTGAGTGTGTGAGAGTGTCTGAGTGAGTGAGTGTCTGAGTGAGTGAGTGTGTGTGAGAGTGAGTTTCTGTGTGTCATGGTAAGTGTCTGAGCGTGAGAGTATCTGACCCCTCCAGACCAGAGCTAGGTTTATTTACAGCAAGTGAACAAAACGAAAGAGGTTACAGGGGAGTGGCTTCAAGACCACCAATCACAGACATGTATACATTCAAAAGTACAATAGAAAAGAGGAGTGAATGCCTATGTATGAACATCGCCTTGTGCGGAGACTCTTAACTGCCAGGTGAACAAAGAGACATGGCTGCCACATAGATTCCCATGGACCCAGCCATGCTAATTCACAAGCATGAACTCACCAACCTTATCCTGTTAGTGGATCCTATCAAATATGGTTCATATAAACCATATTTGATACTGATCATGCTATTGTTCCAGTGAATGGGACTTTATTATATCTTCAAAAGACAATAGCAGCAGTATTTCAGTCATATGGATCAAATATGACAGAAAGATGCCAGCCATTAATCCTGGTAAAACGATAAGAATTCCACATCACAAACACATCTCCGTAGTCAATAACGGGGCCCCGGATGGCGGATATATATTTATGCGAAGGATTTCTCCTTGCGCTGCCATAAATCAGGCTACAAGTATTGTGCAATCCCATCTAATGGAAGATTTCCACATCTACAGGTCTTTCCTCAATGCCAGTTAAAGCAATATTCGCTGTGCATAGCGATTACCAGTAAACTGACACTGGTGTCCCTGCCCCTTCTGACGTGACCTCAGTAATTTATTTACTGCACCTGAGCAGTGCATTATGGTGCGCTCGTGAGGTCAGATTCCTATAAAAGAGCTGTCACAGCTCAAACAGCTCATTATGCGTGAGCCGTCTGAAAAGGCAAGAGCTTTTTTTTTTCGGGTGTGGCGGGTGACGTGATTGACGATGGATTTACATTGGAGGACACTATTTTTTTATTTTTATTTTTTAATAAAGGACTTGTCAAAAAGTGGCTTTTGTCTTTATTTTTTTGTACACTTTTTTGGTGAATGGGTAGAGGTACAATGTACCCGATATCCATTCATATAAGGGGGGGAGGGATCTGGGGCCTCCCTTGTTAAAAAGGGGTTCCAGATTTTGATAAGCCCCCCATCCACAGACCCCCACAACCACAGCCCAGGGTTGTCGGGAAGAGACCCTTGTCCCCATGGGGACACGGTGCTTTGGAGGGCACTCCAAAACACCCTTCCCATGTTGAGGGCAAGTGGTCTGGTATGGTCCAGGGGGGGGCGTTCGCTCGCCCCTCCTCCCCCCCCCCACCCTTATCCTGTCCAGCCAGGCTGCTTGCTCAGATAAGGGTCTTGTAAGGATTTCTGGGGGGACCCCACGCCGTTTTTTTTCAATTTTGGCTTGGAGTTTTCCTTAAAATCCGTACCAGATCCCAAGGGCCTGGTATGGTCTGGGGGAGGGGGGCCCCACACTGTTTTTTTTTTTTTTTCAATTTTGGCATGGAGTTCCCCTTAAAATCCATACCAGACCTTAAGGGCCTAGAATGGACTGGGGGGGGGGACCCGACAATACATTACAGCTGCGAGCAAGTTTAAATGACAATATTTCCTTTACAAATGTCAGTATTGCTGCAGCAGGCTCTATACATCGTAGAAATGCACCACTTTACAGGCACATTAAGGGACCCCCCCCCCGGGCACGATATTTAAAGGAATTTTTCATTTTTATTGTTTCACTTTAAACCTCATTAAAATTACTGCTCCTGTAAAAACAATCATATTAAAAAAAAAAAAAAAAAAAAAAAAAATTTGCATTAATTTATGTCCCCCAGGGCAGTACCCGGTCCCCATAAACTTTTTTTGGGGCAATAACTTGCATATAAGCCTTTAAAATGAGGACTTTTGATTTTTAACGTTCGAGTCCCATAGACTTCAATGGAGTTTGCATGTTCTAACGAATGTTTCCCCTGTTCACGGTGTTCTGGTGCGAACCTGGGGTTGTTCGGCTCATCATTATTCTACACTTAGACTCCAGAATGCAGTGCACCTGATCTTGTGACACCGTATATTAAATATTGGGAAAGCTGGAAGTGTTTTCTGCCAATGCCTGGAGATCTCATTGACTTCATTTACTTTTTATATCCTTACCATGTATCTGGATATAGATCCCATCACTCATCTTCTTCTTCTTTACATTGCCAGAACTCATCCTCACACCACAGGTATAATTCCCAGAATCCTCCAGCTGAGCTGACCGCACTCTGTATGTATCAGATACATTGTATTCCTGCACAGTCCATCCATCTCTGTAGAAGGCAAAGTGCAGCTCTGTGCCACCTCTGAGTGGATCCAGTCTGGTGTCACATCTCATCGTCATCTCATCTCCTTCTATTACACTGGATGAAGGCCCCTTTATTTCCGGAGTAGAGAAGAGCTCTGGAAGAGGAAAGGATGACAATGATTGGTCAGTATGAGTTCTATTTCCTCATCATGTGACTGTCAGGGAATAAAGAAATGAGAAGTATATATGAGGATAATGTATGATTGGACCAAAGCCATTCATTCAGGGTTACACACTCACCATGTATCTGGATAGAGATCCCATCACTCATCTTCCTCACAGTGTCAGATCTCCTCCTCACTTCACAGGTATAATTCCCAGAATCCTCCAGCCGAGCTGACCGCACTCTGTATGTATCAGATATATTGTATCCCCGCACAGTCCGTCCATCTCTGTATGTATCAGATAAACCAAAGTCCTGAACATTCTTATGACCTTTATAGAAGGCAAAGTGGAGCTCTGTGCCCCCTCTGAGCGGATCCAGTCTGGTGTCACATCTCACCCTCATCTCACCTCCTTCTATTACCCTGGATGGGGTCACTTTTATTTCTGGAGGAGAGAAGATCTCTGGAAGAGGAAAGGATGACAATGATTGGTCAGTATGAGTTCTATTCCCTCATCATGTGACTGTCAGGGAATAAAGAAATGAGAAGTATATATGAGGATAATGTAAGATTGGACCAAAGCCATTCATTCATGGTTACATCCTCACCATGTATTATCTGGATATAGATCTCATCACTCATCTTCCTCACAGTGTCAGACGCCGTCCTCACATCACAGGTATAATTCCCAGAATCCTCCAGCTGAGCTGACCGCACTCTGTATGTATCAGATACATCGTATCCCTGCACAGTCCATCCATCTCTGTAGAAGGCAAAGTGCAGCTCTGTGCCCCCTCTGAGCGGATCCAATCTGGTGTCACATCTCACCGTCATCTCACCTCCTTCTATTACACTGGATGGGGTCACTTTTATTTCTGGAGGAGAGAAGAGCTCTGGAAGAGGAAAGGATGACAATGATTGGTCAGTATGAGTTCTATTCCCTCAACATGTGACTGTCAGGGAATAAAGAAATGAGAAGTATATATGAGGATAATGTAAGATTGCACCAAAGCCATTCATTCTGGGTTACACACTCACCATTTATCCGGATATAGATCCCATCACTCATCTTCCTCACAGTGCCAAACGCCTTCCTCACTTCACAGGTATAATTCCCAGAATCCTCCAGCTGAGCTGACCGCACTCTGTATGTATCAGATACATCGTATCCCCGCACAATCCATCCATCTCTGTAGAAGGCAAAGCGCAGCTTTGTGCCGCCTCTGAGCGGATCCAGTCTGGTGTCACATCTCATCGTCATCTCATCTCCTTCTATTACCCCGGACGGGGTCACTTTTATTTCTGGAGGAGAGAAGAGCTCTGGAAGAGGACATTGTCAGAAATGTTAAATGATGGAATGCATTCATGAATAACAATCACACAATGCTTTGTCGTAGGCATAAAAAAAGCTCCATCCATGTTTGTTGTTAACAAACAAAGGAGCTGGGGGGGGGGGCACACCCTGAACATGCATTTCTAAAGCTGGTGCAGCTATGAACCAAGTGACATGCATATTTACAGAGAATAGCGCACACATGCAAAATAAATGACTATCAAATATAAAGGCAATCAATAAATAAAAATGGGGATTTGGTCCCACCATATGGCCATATCGTGCTCAAGCCCACCACTACGTCAAAGTACCCCATTGTCAGTGGGTCCTACACTATCCATAAAAAGAAGGATGAATCCAACCTCTCTGAACCATTGGAGATACTTACTCCTTACTGGGAGAGATGTGCGACTGCACTATAAGGGACTCCTCCTATATCTACTTGCTAGTGGACACTGATAGAGTACAGGTGTGGGAGCGTAGGACACTGATAATGGGGTACTTTGACGTAGTGGTGGGCTTGAGCACGATTGGCCATATGGTGGGACCAAATCCCAATTTTTATTTATTGATTGCCTTTATATTTGATAGTCATTTCTTTTGCATGCATGTTTGTTGTTAAGTGGTGCCATTGTATCCACTACAGTAATACACAGTAATAGAGAGCCCGGTATGGTCAGCTTTGTGACATCATTTATTCTACCTGTATATTTGGACGGTGAGCGGTCAACCGAGACACTGGAGGAAACCAACACAAACATACAGACTTCAAATGGGCAATGTACTGAGAGGGAACTGGGCCCAGAACCCCGGGACTGCAAGGGAAGGCTGGTAATAAGTCTACTTGATAGCATTAGGGCTTAGCAGTCTACAACCAATTAAACCAGTCAGCCACTTTCTCATAATATTTCCCAGTTATATTTCCAGTTTCTTGACTTTAAAGTGATATTACACCCTCTATTTTTTAACACTTTCAGCAGTGAGTATGCAGCTTCTTCATCTTATAATCCTTTCCTTTGCTCCAGTTTTAGCTGATGCCCTGACCACTGTCCCAGGATTCCTGGCTCCTTTCTCTTGCAGTATCCTATGAAGACACCCTTGCATTTGGAGAATAGTGTCTCACTACACTGTGTGCATCAATAGAAACGCACATCCCCGCAGCCAAGGGTGGCAAGGCACTCCCTGCTCCTCAAACCTCTTCCTACCCCCTCCCCCCCAACCTATTTCTCTCCTCTCCACCTCCTCCCCACACCTACTCCAAGCAAACAGACTGGCTGGAAAATGTGCCGCCCAATGTTAATTCTTTCCTGTGAAGACCAGAAGTTCAGAAAAGGGGCACTGAGAGAGCTACATTGAAAATTGTAAACTGCAATGCTGGGGTAAGAATTTTATCAAATAGATTAATGGAAAATAAAATAAACATTAAGGGTTTCATTTTACTTTAACCGCTTTAAGACCAGCTGGCGCAGATATACTGCAGTAGTCTGGCTCTCCTGCACAAACCAATGTGCCCATACGGCGGCTTGCGGGAGTGGGTCTCGGGTGTGCATGATTGCACGCCCGCTCTCTAGCCCTGGACCAATTTTTTGTGGGACTGTGACATTGCGGTGGACAGATTGGATCCCTGACTGACATTTTTTACACTTTTGGGGGGACCAGTGACATTACTACAGTAATCAGTGCTAAAAATATGCACTGTTACTGTAATAATGACACTGGCAGGGAAGGGGTTAACCCTGTGGGTGATCAAGGGGTTAAATGTAAGCCTAGGGGAGTGATTCTAACTGTGGGGGGGGTGGGCTTGTGGAATGACCATAGAGACCTGTATTCCTATAGAGAAGGATCACAGGCGCTCTGTGATCATTCCAGGGAGAAGAACGGTTGGCTGTGTTTACAACATCCGACCGTCCTTCTCTCTCAGCGGGAAACGATCGCGGGTGTTAGGCGCCAATCGGAGCCGCCTGACCCGTGCATTGGCTTTCCCTGCTGCAGAGTGGGGGCAGGTGTGCGCCACTGGTGGCACGCGCTTGCCCCCTAGCTTCCCGCGCACGACTGACTTAGACCTACGTCGGGTTGCGCAGGAGAGCAACCAGAACCGACCAAAATGCAGTGGTTCAGGAAATGAAGCCTGTGATTGGACCAGAACCATTAGAAAAAGCCAATTGAGGGGGGCAGAAGAATGCTAGGAATGTGATTGGAGTGACTAGGGGGTCCATAGTCCAATCATTAGTGAATACGCCCCCCAGTATATAAGATAGCCCCCGCCATATTCCTAGCATTGTTATACAGGACATGGAAAAGAGTGGAAGCAGTTCTGTTAATTTTACTTTAAAAGTGTCATTTAGCAATTATTAGTGTGAGGAAAGGGATATCTAGTGTAGTTAGAGTGCTCCTTTACACTTTAGTTAGATGCAAAAAAAATTAGTTTCTGTAGGGAAAGTGTGAAGTGTCAGGGTGACCGTAATGTAGTGTAGGGTGAACTGACTCTGACTGCTATGGCAGGGTGACCAAACCCTTCCATGTCAGGGTGACCGCTATAGAGAAAAGCTATTTTCTCTGAAGTTACTTTCGCTGCACTAATATGGCTTCGCCGCCGCCAGCATTTTTGGCTGCAGGCGTTGCTAGTGCTTTTTTGAGCACATGTTTGGAGTCAGGCATGACATCTGAACATGTGTATAGGGGGTATATATACACACCCTTGTCTGTATATATACACCTGCACATATATAGGTGTGAAAGGAGCAGAAAAAACTACTTGCGCTAATGAAATAATTAACACCAATATATTTCTGCTCCTATCACACCTATATATGTCTAGGTGTGTATATACATATAACTATGTGTGTATATACACCACTATACACAAGTTCAGATGTTTTGCCTGCCTCCAAAGAACCCAAAAAAATGCCCAAAAAAACGCTAGCGTCAAAAAAAAAAAAACGCCCAGGTGTGTTGTTGCAGGCATTTTTTGGGGGTTTTTGGAGGCAGGCAAAACATCTGAACTTGTGTACACACACATACTTATATGTATTTTACACTTAGACATATATAGGTGTTATAGGAGCGTAACCATATTAGTGTAAATGATTTCATTAGCGCAAGCATATATTTCTGCTACTATCACACCTTAAATGTCTAGGTGTGTATATACATATAAGTATGTGTGTGTATATATACCCGTATACACAAGTTCAGATGTTTTGCCTGCCTCCAAAGAACCCAAAAAAATGCCCAAAAAACGCTAGCGTCAAAAAAAAAACGCCCAGGTGTGTTGTTGCAGGCATTTTTTGGGGGTTTTTGGAGGCAGGCAAAACATCAGAACTTGTGCACAGTACCACTATACACAAGTTCAGATGTTTTTCCTGCCTCAAAAGAACCCAAAAAAATGCCCAAAAAACGCCTGCTATTAAACCGGCAAGGTGTGAAAAGCGAGAAGCCAACCTCCTGTGCTGAAAGTGTTCTAATACAAACAATCTTTTTTTTATGGTTCTGGACATGCTATAGAGCTGAAACTTCACAGGTACATTTTTTAGACCCCCCAGATACTAAATCCAAAGTAATTGTTTTTTTTTTTAAATTTTTTTATTTATTTATTTTTTTCAATAATTGGCTCTCTATCAAAAATCTATCAAAAATGACAATTTTTAAGAACTTTTTTTGTGTGATTTTGTGTCTGGGGGGTCTAAAAAGTGTACCTGTGAAGTTTCAGCTCTGTAGCATGTCCAGAACCAGAAAAAAAGATCATTTTCCAGTAGAGCAGGGATGGTGGGACCCCCCTTTTACACCTATATGATCTTTTTTTTTATGGTTCTGGACATGCTACAGAGCTGAAACTTCACAGGTACACCTTTTAGACCCCCCAGACAATAAATTCAAAGAAATTTTTTCTTTTTTTTAATTTTGTCAATAATTGGCTCTCTATCAAAAATGACAATTTTTAAGAACTTTTTTTGTGTGATTTTGTGTCGGGGGGGGGGGGTCTAAAAGGTGTACCTGTGAAGTTTCAGCTCTGTAGCATGTCCAGAACCCCCAAAAAAAGATCATATAGGTGTAAAAGTAGGGTCCCACCATCCCTGCTCTACTGAAAAATTATCTTTTTTTCTGGTTCTGGACATGCTACAGAGCTGAAACTTCACAGGTACACCTTTTAGACCCCCCAGATACTAAAAAGTCAAAATCAAAAAATATCCTTTTTTTTTCAATAATTGGCTTTTTTATGAAAAATTACAATTTTTAAGAACTTTTTTGTGTGATTAATAGTCCCTGGGGCATGACCCAGAACCCTAGGCACTTTTTAGGGGCATTTATTGGGTTTCATGGCTTTAAAATGGTGTTTTTTCATTACCGAAGTTCGGGTCCATTGATTTCAATGGGGTTCTGAAATCCGGGCCGAACTTTCGGGTAGTTCGGGTGTTCTGGTCGAACCGAACTTTTGAAAAGTTCAATCATCCCTAGTCATTACTAGCCACTGATTGGTCAGAGAATCGTTGTTATCCCACCCACTTACTACTTTAGTGGAAAAGCAAACCATACCAAACCGTACCGAACCGTACCAACTCCGTACCATGCGGTACCATGCAGTGGAAAACCAAACCGAGCCAAGCAGGGCCGAGTGGAGCCGAGCCGGTACTTGCAGTGGAAAAGTGCCAATATACACTACACATCCCTTTACAAGATATTAGAGATATTTCTAAAATGTATATTCATTTATCAAGTTTTGGGCCAAAATAAACATTTCTTAGGTCCATCACTGCTGTAAATGGAAAGTTAGAGCTCAGTCAGTGCTGAGTCCCGTCCTCATTGCTGAGCCACTGTTTGCTATGTCTTGCATGCTTTTTATTGATGGGGGGGAGGGATGAAGTTAGGAAAAACAAGGCCTTTAAAGCTTATGAAAGTTAAGGAAGCACTTTTTTTTCGAAAATGTTCATTTAAAAAGAAAAGTATTTATTTAAAGAAACAAATCTCTTTATAGGTGAGTGTATCTATAGAGAAGTGCAGTGCCATTTGTTAGTACCATGGCTTTTCTGATAAAAAAAAAAAAAAACATGTAATCACCATGTTAATACTGACATAATTATGTTTTTGAAAAAAAAGTTGTCCACCCCCCCCCCCCCCCCAAAATGTCATTTTAGCAGTCTGCATGGTGAAATTGAAGGTACATTTCATCAACAGGATCCCTTTAAGTGTATTTTTTTGTGGGGGTTTACCTTCCTCTGGATCAACCAAAGTTTCTAAGGATAGAGTTTTAAATAGAATTTTATTTTACCTTTCACAGAGATAAAGGAGACATCTGAGTACTCATAGACATTTGACTCATCATAGCGATGTATTCGTTTAGTACATTTGTAGAGTCCAGAATCACTCATCCTTATATTAGGAATATGGAACTTGGAGTCGGTTTCTGATGATTTTATCTCCTGATCATCCTTGTAGAATTTTGTGTTTATTGAACTAAAATGTATTACATGATGACATCTCAGAGTCAGGGGGTCTCCTTCATATATGGAGGATGGAGGTCTCTGCAGGATGACATAATCTGAAATGTAATAAAATGTACTTTAGGTTGTTCTATTCACACCCAACAATCTGTAATGATGGAGATGAGATGATGACTCACCATATGTAACATTTAGGAAGACGGGATCACTGATATCACCACCAATGGTCCGGCACTGGTAATCTCCACTGTACTCCAATCTTGAAGATGTTATGTGAAGATTCTGTTGATCTCCAGTTATTGGTTGGTTGTCTTTGTACCAGTGATAGGTCCGGGTCTCCTCTGGTACAGTAGACGGCACATTACATGTCAGAGTCACATCGTCATCGTATAGAATATTCCCCCAGTTGGGTGTGAAGGTCACCACAGGTTTGATGGCCTCTCCTATAGAAGAAAAGAGATCACACATAACACATAGATAGCACAGTGTGCAGCAAAACACAGATAGGTGAACACATCTTGTATGAGAAAAGAACATTCTCTATAGAAATGGCAATGATTGTAGTCATGGGCACAGAGTATTTCCCACATGTTCCTAAATCTATGTTTGCAACAATGAACACAACTTCCCATAATAACGCTTTTGCTTAAAAGACAATTTTTGCATTTAAAAAAAATCATTTTAAACTGAAAAATACTTAAACCCCCCCCCCCCCCCCCAAACATGATCTATTTTCTAAAAGCTGAGCTCCTTGGAGAATAAAATGGAGATAGTTCAATTTTTTGTCACTTATTCTTAGCAAACGCAATATATTATGCAATTTTTTGGGGTAAAATACTAAAGATATGGTGTTGCCGAGTAAATAGATACCCAACATGTCATGACTTAAAGTTGCTGGATTGTGCTCATGAAATGGTAACAAACTTTGGTGACATTTAAAAGCCCCTACCGATCATCAATTTAGAGTTAGATGTGAATAATGGGCCCAGAATTATTGCTCTTACTCCCGTGTGCACGGCGATATTTACCATGTGTAGTGCAATTTTCCTGTACAGGCACACTCAAAGGGTACGTTTACAGTTGTATGTGTGTGTGTATGAGGTAGAGGGGGTTTACATTTTTTTGGGGGGCTTGGGATTTAATTTTTTTTAGGGGGGTTTATGTGCTTTGGTGTAATTTTGTAACCATTCTCACAGAGACTGCAAGTGAGGGAATATCTAAAAATTTGAGAATAAGAGATGATCTTCCATCAGTGACACTTTATGGTGACTGTTAATTCTTTCCTGTGGAGACCAGAATACCAGGAAAGTGGTATTGAGAGAGCAGGAGCCAGCTACATTGAAAATTGTAAACTGCAATGCTGGGGTAAGAATTTTACCAAATAGGTTAAAGGGGATTTAGTGGAGTGAATGGAATAATTTCGTCATCTCAAATAGAAATGAGTTTGTATGAATGATAGGATGTGAGAGGATACCCGATGCACACAGAGGCGTCTACTAGTTTACTCTTTCTTTTTTTTTTTTTTTCTCTTTATTTATTTATTTTTTTCTCTTTTTTTTTTTTATTTTTTTTGTTTTTGTTTAATTTATAATTTAAATTTAGGGAATGCAGCATGGAGCGTTTAGACAATTAATAGGTGAGAGATATATGTAAAGGAGTAAGTTTATAATTTTAAGCAGAATTACAAATGTTGTGTTTTTTATTTCTCTCCCAATGTATTGTATATGTTCTATGACACAATGACTGTAAAGAATTAACAAAATAAATAAAAGATTTAATAAAAAAAAAGGGGATTTTTTTTTATTATGCTTAATGTGCTAAACTAAAATAACCCTAAGGGAAACAATCAATATGAGTGTTAGTACAGCCGTACCCATACAAATCTGATCCTGGAGAAGTCCCCAACCTCACTGCTGGAAGTGGTTCTGGTGCTGGGACAGGGGTGTCTCTATGGGAGGCTGTACAGGTCTACTCTGCCTCAGAACTAGCACCGCATCCAATATTCAGACAATGGCTGCCTCCAGAGCTGAATAGAAGACTTAGCATACATGCATTGCATTAAAGCGATATTTATCCCAATACCAAAAATGTAATGTAGCACCTCCAAGATAGGTGCTAAAATTAGATAGATAGATAGATAGATAGATAGATAGATAGATAGATAGATAGATAGATAGATAGATAGATAGATAGATAGATAGATAGATAGATAGATAGATAGATAGATAGATAGATAGATAGATAAATAGATAGATAGATAGATAGATAGATAGATAGATAGATAGATAGATAGATAGATAGATAGATAGATAGATAGATAGATAGATAGATAGATAGATAGATAGATAGATAGATAGATAGATAGATAGATAGATAGATAGATAGATAGATAGATAGATAGATAGATAGCTAAAGTGCTGGCTCACTGTGTTCAGTGGAGTTGGGTGAGTTTTGATAGGTAAATTTAGCTTTCCTCACTATAACCAGTGTGGCTGTGACCATTGTGTTAGGTAAATTTAGCATTGCTGGCTGTAACTATTGTAACTGATTAAGTAGGTCAGTTCTGTGTTCTCAGCTGCTTCTGGTCGGTTTACTCCCTCTGCTTTTCAGAGGGCTGGAGAAGTCTCAAGAACATAGGTGTGGAGCTATGCGGATGGCATTATGAACAGTGATGGGAATAACGCTGTTAAAAGTAAACAGCGTTACCAACGCCATTACTTTTGTTGGTAACTACTGTAGTAGTCAAATTGATTACTTTTCCCTCCGCGGTAACGCCCTTCCCGGTTCTTATGAGGCGTTACTGCAATTACATCTACCACCACTAGAGGATAGTACAGTAACTCCTCTACTCCTCTCTGATTGTGTGAGTGATCATCATCTGCTGATATCACCCTGCCGCTGTCCGCTCCTCGTTGTACTGACTCCTCCCTGAGGCCTGAGCAGTCCTGGTATGGAGTTAACAGCGCTTCTGCTCTGCAGCCAGCTGCCAGCTAGCAGTCGATACCACCACCGCCATCGTCCACACCACACAGCAGCCACTGCACTCTGCTCAGGACAGGAGGGACAGCACAGGAGTCAGACAGTCACAGGAGTCAGACCCCATCGGTGCCACACCACCAGCCACCACCAGCAGCAGGTACCAACAAAAAATAAATAAATAAAATACCACAGTCAGGACTCAGGTCAGGTACCACTGCCAGTACCAGTGTACCACCACACAGCCAGCCTGTACCACTCATCTCAGCACTGTCAGCAGCATTAAATACCATACCAATCAGGTAGTGCCACTACCACCAGTGTACCACCACGCAGCCGGCCCGGTACCACTCAGCAAATACCCACTAAGGTACCACTCAGCAAATACCACTCAGTCCCACTCAGTAAATACCACTCAGGTACCAGTGCCACCAGTGCCACTCAGCAAGTACCACTCAGCAAATGCCACTCAGGTACCAGTGCCACCAGTGCCACTCAGCAAATACCACTCAGGTACCAGTGCCACCAGTGCCACCAGTGCCACTCAGCAAGTACCACTCAGGTACCAGTGTACCACACAGGTACCACAGTGCCACTCTCAGCAAACATCACCACAGCAACATTAAAATAGTGTAGATTAGTGTACAATGTTTTATAATAACAATTGCTTCTATTTAGTGTTCATTTCATTCATTTAACATATTTAATATTGGGGGCATCCAAGTTATTTGACATATTTGATTATATTTTATAAACTAACGCAATAGTTACTTTCCCTGGTAATTAGTTACTTTTTTACTGATGTAACTCAGTTACTAACTTAGTTACTTATTGTGAGAAGTAACTAGTAACTATAACGAATTACTTTTTTTAAGTTACATGCCCAACACTGATTATGAATATGTATACAGCCCGGGCCAACCCCAGGGAGCAGGGCCCTGTAGGCTTCTGAGAGTTTGTATACATTCCCAGGAACACTGAGCTTTCATCCAGGGCAATGCTGCCATGTGCTTGTTGTTCCATGAGGCCTCAGGTGGGCAACCTGAGGGCTTCAAGGGTTCCTGAGGCCTCAGGTGGGGAACCTGAGGGCCTCAAGAGAACCTGAGGGCCTCAATGCTAAAGCTAAGGAGAGCTGACTGAGGGACTGTCTGCTCAAGATCTGGTCTGGTATCACTGGAGAAAGGTGTCACTTGAAAGTTGGAAGGAGGCAACCAACTGTCCCTGTGAATACAGACTACGTGAGAGATCTTAGAGACTTGTTGGCTGCTGCCACCTCTCTTTTGCTAGAGAGTCAGCTGTGTGTTTGTCTAAAGGGGACATCTGCTGGTGTCCCGAAAATCTCAGTCTATCTAGTTGTCTCTGAAAGGACTCTGCTCTTGTTGCTCTAAAGGAAGAAGTTTGTGTGCTGTTATCTGCTTCTAATACAAAGCCAAGCCCACAGTTTGTTATAAGCAAGGACTTCTGCTTCAGCTTTACAGAAAGAAGAACACTCTCCTCAGCCCGTACAGAGTTCTGTTTTTTGGGGGTATTGCATTCAATTCCCTCAACCCTATTCAAGTTCTCAAAAAATAAAAACAACAAAAACAACACCCCTAGACTAGGTATTGAGGAAAAATGTGGGTGAGATTGTGTGCCTGGCTGCTGGACAATCCACTGGGGAAGAACCTGGACAAATTTCCAGCGACTCCTAATGAAATATGCGCTACATGTAAGATATTGCAGCTTACCATTTATTAACCACTTGCCGATCGCCGCACGACTATTTACTGTGGCGGTCAGCCCCGTACAGGCAAAGTGACGTAGTACTACGTTGCTCGCCTGAGAGCCTTTAGGGGGCAAGCGCGCGCCGCCAGAGGCACGCTCCCGCCCCCGCTCGTTCCCTAACATGTCCGGGCATGTGACCGGCAGACCCGATGTCCGCCGGTCACTCGCGGGGGGAGAGGGAGAAAGGCAGGCGGCTGATGTAAACAAAGCCACCTGTCATTCTCCCTGGTGTAACTGCAGAGATCATACGATCCTGCTATTTAGGATCGTATGTCTCTGTGGTTACATGAAAAGCCACGCCCCTTTACAGTAAGAAGCATGCCCCTAGGGACACATTTAACCCCTGCCTCTCCAATAAAGTTAACCCCTTCCCTGCCAGTGTCATTTTTATAGTAACAGTGCATATTTATAGCACTGATTACTGCAGTAATGTCACTGGTACCCCCAAAAGTGTCAAAAATGTCAGTCAAGGGTCCGATCTGTCTGCCGCAATGTCGCAGTCCCGTAAAAAAATCGCAGATCGCCGCCATTACTCGTTAAAAAAGAATACACCAAAAATGACAAAAATCTTTCCCTTAGTTAGTAAACGCAATAACTTTTGCGCAAACCAATCAAAATACGCCTATTGTGATTTTGTTTTACCAAACATATGTAGCAGAAAACAAATTGGCCAAAAATTTAAAAAAATTTAGATTTTTACATTTTTTTGGGGAATTTCATATAAAAAATGTGAAAAATATTGTTATTTTTGCAAAATTGACGCTCTTTTTTTGTTTATAGCGCAAAAATTAAAAATCGCACAGGTGATCAAATACCACCAAAAGAAAGCTCTATTTCTGGGGAAAAAAAGACGTCAATTTCATTTGGGTACAGCGTCGCACGACCATGCAATTGTCCGTTAAAGTCACGCAGTGCCGAATTGCAAAATAGGCCCTGGTCAGGAAAGGAGGTAAAATCTTCCGGGGCTTAAGTGGTTATAATCCCTGTAACTTCAAGAGAGTTTTTCTGACTTACTGACTGGATTAAAAGATGAAAATAGAAGAAAGAAAGCCTAAACTAATACAACCATCGTATCTAAGAATTGGCAAACTGCAATATAATAAATGTTTGCTTTTGGGTTTTAATAACGCTTTAATTCAAAGCTAATAACAAAATTATAATCAATGATCCAAACCCGTTCTTTTGCAAAAAAACTTTAGGATAAATATTATTTTTCATAGAATTATTGTATTTATGGCAGATTGTTCAGTATGAGGTTTGTACTCACCAGAGTTTCCCACATTCAAAGCTGAAAAGTCAAAATACGCTTTTTAGAAAATATTACGCACAGTACACGTCATTACAACATATCTAATGGGTTTCAATCATTTTTCTTCCTTTTATATTCAGTAAAAAAAATCATACATTTTTTTATAACAAGGATGTTAGGATCCTAGCATTTCAAAATATATCAATAGCATCAATAGACAGTGTAGCACAACCCAGCACTCCTTGCCATTACATACATTCAGGGCCGAAAGTGCCGGAACTGCGTTCCGCCGCATTCCCTCTGAAAAAATGCCCTGCCCTTATGCAATTTCAGTCAAACCGCTACCAGAACAGAATTATGAAGCCACTAGACCCCCGTTACTAGACCAAGCAACCAGACCCTTCAATCCTTCATATCCTGTGTAAGTCCGGGGATGGAGATACTGGGGTTCTAGGATGTATTGTGGAAGTGAATATAACTTAACCACTTGCCGACCGCCGCACGACAATTTACGTCGGCGGTCAGCCCCTCGCAGGCAAAGCGACGTAGGGCTACGTCGCTAGCCTGTGAGGTTCTAGGCACGCTCCCGCTCCCGCGTGGTCAAGGACCCGCCCGCGCGTGTGCCCGGCGGACCCGATCTCCGCCGGTCACTCGCGATCGTCCGTTAGAGCGGTAGAAAGGCAGGCGGCTAATGTAAACAAGCCGCCTGTCATTCTCCCCTGTGTAGGAATAGTGATCATACGGTTCTACTATGTAGGACCGTTGATCAATGTTCCTACACCTCAAGCCACAGCCAATCACAGTTAGAAACACGCCCCTAGGAACACACACCACCCCTCCCTCTCAAAAAAAGTTAACCCCTTCACTGCCAGTGTAATTTTACAGTAACAGTGCATATATATAGCACTGATTACTGTAGAAATGTCACTGGTACCCCCAAAAGTGTCAAAAATATCAGTCAGGGGTCCGATCTGTCCGCCGCAATGTTGCAACACCGCAAAAAAAATCGCAGATCGCCGCCATTACGCGTTAAAAAAAAAAATAACAAAAATGACAAAAATCTTTCCCTTCGTTAGTAAACGCAATAACTTTTGCGCAAACCAATCAAAATACGCTTTTTGCGATTTTTCTTTACCAAACATATGGTAAAAAAAAAAATTGACCCAAAATGTTAAAAAAAATTTGATTTTTACTTACTATAAAAAAAAATGTGAAAAATATTATTTTTTCAAAATTGTCGCATTTTTTTGTTTATAGCGCAAAAAGTAAAAATCGCACAGGTGATCAAATACCACCAAAAGAAAGCTCTGTTTGTGGGAAAAAAAGACGTAAATTTAGTTTGGTGTACGGCATTGCATGACTGCGCAATTGTCAGTTAAAGTCACGCAGTGCCGAATCGCAAAATAGGCCCTGGTCAGGAAGGGGGTAAAATCTTCCGGGGCTTAAGTGGTTAAAACAATATTGTAATGACATGAGACAAGGAGCAATTGGCAGTAGACCGAGGACACATACAGTGGTACCATACCCTGGCATTGCCCCAACCTTACTACAGTTTTCTCCTCAGAGCTGACAGTCATCTTACTTCAACATTTACTTGGCAATTAAAATCTGAAAATCACATTTGTGGCTCTGACTTATCTCGATAAATGTAAAACTTGCACCCTGTATGACAAGACCACAATCTGAGCTTACAGCCAATACTTATAAAGTAGCACGAGTCAAAATAATTCTCTGCCCATATACCCAGGGCTTTTTTTCTCTGAGAATAGGTGCAGGAACTCTCCCCTTCTGAGCCCCCCCCCCCCATGTGTCTCCCCCCATACCTACCTCGGAGAGCTGTCCTTTGATTCCACCCCCTGCCCTCCTCTCAGTACCATCTCAAGTATCATTTTGTGGTGCTAAATAATTTGTATGGAATTTATTCTGGTCTAATAACAAGAAAAGCAGTAAAATAGATCCCCCAGCAAAATTAGACCCCACTACAGCAACAATAGATCCCTCACACAATATTAGAACCCCCCCCCCCCCAACCACAATGGACCACACCCCAGCAACAATAAACCAACCACAGCAACAATAAACCCTACCCCAGCAACAATAGTTCCCCCACACAACAATAGACCCCCCGCACAGCAACAATGGACCACCCACAGCAAAAAAACACCCCAAGAAACAAAAGACCGACCCCAGCAGCAAAAATAGATCTCAAAGCAGCTAGCATCAATAGACTCTCCAGCAGCAACAACAGATCTACAAGCAGCTAGCATCAATAGACCCTCCAACAGCAACAACAGATCTCCAAGCAGCTAGCATCAATAGACCCTCCAGCAGCAACAACAGATCTCCAAGCAGCTAGCATCAATAGACCCTCCAACAGCAACAACAGATCTCCAAGCAGGTAGCATCAATAGATCCCCTAGCAGCAACAACAGATCTCTAAGCAGCTAGCATCAATATATCCCTTAGCAGCAACAACAGATCTCTAAGCAGCTAGCATCAATATATCCCCTAGCAGCAACAACAGATCTCTAAGCAGCTAGCATCAATAGATCTCCTAGCAGCAACAACAGATCTCCATGCAGCCAGGTACAATATACCTCTACCTCAACAGTAGATCCCTACTAGCAACATAAGACTCCCCAGCAATAATTGATCCCCCACCAGCAAAATTAGACTCTTACACAAAAACAAGTCCCCACCAGTGACAACAGATCCCCCAGCAGCCAGCATTAATAGACCCACCAGCACACCCTACACCCCTTGCCATTACATACATTCAGTGCTGGAGGTGCCGGAACTGCGTTCCCACGCATCTCCGCTGAAAAAAAGCCCTGCATATACCTCTAGCTCCTTTCTGAAATGCACCATCACTGAGAGTGGGTTATACTAAACAATTGTAACATAATGTGTTTCCCATTTAACAAGATCGATCGTACATTACCCTTTAGATGGGGAACACAAAGTAAGAAGAAGAAGGGTCGTCATACTTTGTCCACAACAGATACAAATACAATGAGTGTGTTTTACATAGAACCTCCAACAGGTTCACAGTAATGAGTTGTTTTGTGCATTTCTCACGATCTCAAAGGAAAGACCCTCATCTGATACTCCGAATAAAATAATAGAAATACTAAGAATGAAAAAAATATATATCTTTCTACTTACACAGGAACACGATGGCGAGAAAGACTGACATGGTAGACGGGACCTAGAAGTTGTGACTGCCCTTCTGAGAAGCAGAAGTTTTATGGTCTTCGCACTTCCTGAACTTTATTTATAGAGATTTCACAAGAGTAAAAAACCAATGTCGTGAGAATGCAGAAAGATGAATAACCAAGCTCTGCCTTATCTGATATGATAGTCTAGACAAAACTCATATTACATTTTAGGGTGGACACTGCTATCCCTATACCTGGGATTGCTGGTCTAGCTAGTTCATATGATAGTAAGGACACTTGCTTGGAGTCCAGTGTTGTTACTTTGGCAAGGCTTGGCTTCCATTGCTATCTCACTGAGAGTGGGTTATACTAAACAATTGTAACATAATGTATTTCTCCTCTAACAAGATCGATCAAATAAAAAAAAAGACCTTTCTACAAACCCGATTCCAAAAAAGTCGGGACGCTGTACAAATTGGGAATAAAAACAGAATGCAATGGTGTGGAAGTTCCAAATTTCAACATTTTATTCAGAATACAACATAGATGACATATCAAATGTTTAAACTGAGAAAATGTATCATTTTAAGGGAAAAATAAGTTGATTTTAAATTTCATGGCATCAACACATCTCAAAAAAGTTGGGACAAGGCCATGTTTACCACTGTGTGGCCTCCCCTCTTCTTTTTATAACTGTCTGCAAACGTCTGGGGACTGAGGAAACAAGTTGCTCAAGTTTAGGAATAGGAATGTTGTCCCATTCTTGTCTAATTCAGGCTTCTAGTTACTCAACTGTCTTAGGTCTTCTTTGTTGCATCTTCCTCTTTATGATGCGCCAAATGTTTTCTATGGGTGAAAGGTCTGGACTGCAGGCTGGCCATTTCACACCCGGATCCTTCTTCTACGCAGCCATGATGTTGTAATTGATGCAGTATGTGGTCTGGCATTGTCTTATTGGAAAATGCAAGGTCTTTCCTGAAAGAGACGACGTCTGGATGGGATCATATGTTGTTCTAGAACTTGGATATACCTTTCAGCATTGATGGTGCCTTTCCAGATGTGTAAGCTGCCCATGCCACACGCACTCATGCAACCCCATACCATCAGAGATGCCGGCTTCTGAACGGAGCGCTGAGAACAACTTGGGTTGTCCTTGTCCTCTTTAGTCCGGATGACATGTGTCAGGGAACCATGAACCAGACGTACAACAACAGATAAGTGAAAATAAGACAGCTTTATTGAAAAACAAGCTATAAAGCAAAAGTCCAAACGGATGGCGAAACCGATGCAGAGTCTTTGCGAAGCCAGGGGTCTGGAACCAGCAGGGTAGTCAGACGAAGCCAGGATCAGGAACCAACAGGGTAGTCAGACGAAGCCAGGATCAGGAACCAACAGGGTAGTCAGACGAAGCCAGGATCAGGAACCAACAGGGTAGTCAGACGAAGCCAGGAACAGGAACCAGAAGTAGCAGCAGTCTTGGTAGCATGTGAACACAGGAGGACCAAGCAGGGAACTGAGCCACAGACCTCCTATATATATGAGCTAGGCATCCAGCTCCTCCCAGTGGGAAGGAGGAGCCGCAGGGTGGGAGGCTACAAGAAACCCAGAAACCAAGATGGCCGCCAGCACATGTCAAACGAAGGAGAACAGCAAGGAGGTAAGACCATGACAGTACCTCCCCCTCAAGGGCCCCTCCTCCGCGGAGTAAAGAACGGTTTTTGAGGGAAGCGTGCATGGAAGGCTCGGAGCAAGGCAGGAGCATGGACATCTGCGGAGGGAACCCAGGAACGCTCCTCAGGACCATAACCACGCCAATGAACCAAAAACTGCACCCGACCGCGGACCAGGCGAGAGTCCAGGATATTGCTCACCTCATACTCCTCACGATTGCCCACTTGGACCGGACGAGGCCGAGGAACCGAGGAAGTGAAACGATTACTCACCAGTGGCTTCAACAGGGAGACATGAAACACGTTGGAGATCCGCATGCCAGGAGGAAGCGCAAGGGCATAGGCTACCGGATTTACCCTGCGAAGCACTCGGAAGGGACCAACAAAGCGAGGCGCCAGCTTGGGAGTGGGCACTCGAAGGTTGAGGTTGCGGGTGGACAACCATACACGGTCTCCGGCCTGGTAGGAAGGAGCAGGCGCTCGTCTGCGATCAGCCTGGAATCTCTGGCGCTGCGCAGAGACCTCAAGGGACTTCTGGATCTGTACCCAAGAAGCACGTAGAACGGAAAGGTGATCCTCCACAGCCGGAATATCCTGGGGAGAGAATACCTCCGGTAACACGGCAGGTTGGAACCCATAGTTGGCCAAGAAGGGAGACGTCCCAGAGGAAGAGTTCACCGCCGTGTTCCTGGCAAACTCAGCCCAAGGCAGGAGGTCAACCCAATTGTCTTGGTGATCGGAGACATAGCAACGAAGGAATTGCTCCAAGGCCTGATTGGATCGTTCTGCGGCCCCATTGGACTGAGGGTGGTAGGCCGAGGAGAAGGAGAGATGAATCCCCAACTGGGAGCAAAAGGCGCGCCAGAACCTGGACACAAACTGACTCCCCCGATCCGACACAATCTCCTTGGGCAAACCGTGCAACCGGAAGACCTCCCTGGCAAAAATCGTGGCCAACTCCTGTGCAGAGGGTAACTTCTTGAGAGGAACACAGTGGCACATTTTGGAAAACCGATCCACAATCATGAGAATGACCGTATGGCCTCGGGATGCAGGGAGGTCCACAATGAAATCCATCCCCAGGTGTGACCATGGGCGCTCCCCGGTGGCTAAGGGTTGCAGAAGACCCACCGGAAGGTGCCGAGGGGACTTACTCTGGGCACAAACGGAGCATGCCGCTACATATGCGGCGATGTCGGAACGTAGGGAAGGCCACCAGAACAGACGTGAAACAGCCCAGGACAGCTGATTCTTTCCAGGATGCCCCGCGGTCTTGGAGTTATGGTAGGTTCGCAACAACCGAGTGCGCAACTCCTCAGGCACAAAACATCTGCCGTTGGGTCTCCCAGAGGGAGCACCGGCTTGAGCCGCCAAAATCTGCTCACCCAGAGGAGAGGTCAGGCTGGTGCGAATGGCGGCCAGGATCTGATTCGGAGGTATGACCGAAGTCGGAATCGACTCCTCCCTGGACAGGTCGGAGTACTGCCGTGATAAGGCATCCGCCCTGATGTTCTTGGAACCGGGTAGGTAGGAGACCACGTAATTAAAACGTGACAAGAACAGAGCCCATCTGGCCTGACGTGGTGTCAATCTCTTGGCCTCAGAAAGGTAGGTCAGATTCTTGTGGTCCGTCAGGATGAGGACCGGAACCACCGAACCCTCGAGCAAGTGCCTCCATTCTTTAAGAGCCTGCACGATGGCCAATAACTCCCTGTCACCAATCTGGTAGTTGCACTCAGCAGAAGACAGTTTCCGGGAGTAAAACCCACAAGGAAGCAGAGGACCCTCTGGTGTTCTACGCTGAGACAGAAGGGCGCCTACTCCCGTCTCGGACGCGTCCACCTCGAGGACAAAGGGCAACCCAGGGTTGGGATGCGACAGAATCGGAGCCGACACAAAGGCGGACTTTAGAGCCTCAAAAGCTCGGATGGCCTCGGGCGGCCAGACCTGGGAATTACTGCCCTTCCTGGTCAGATCCGTGAGAGGTTTGGCTAGCATGGAAAAGTCCCTGATGAACTTCCGATAATAATTGGCGAAGCCCAAAAAGCGCTGCAGGGAACGAAGACCACTGGGCTGGGGCCACTGTAAGACAGCCGAAACCTTCTCAGGATCCATGGAGAACCCTTCAGCGGAAATGATGTAACCTAAGAAGGTTACCTGGGATCGGTGAAATTCGCATTTCTCAAGCTTACCGAACAGCTTGTTCTCTCGTAACCGTTGCAACACTCGTCTGACATCCAGAATGTGGGTCTCCATGGACTCAGAATATACCAGGATGTCATCCAAATAGACCACCACACACTGCTGCAACAGGTCACGGAAAACATCGTTGATGAATTCCTGAAAGACTGCGGGCGCATTGCACAGCCCAAAGGGCATAACCAAGGATTCATAATGACCGGTCCTGGTGTTAAACGCGGTCTTCCACTCATCGCCCGCCTTGATCCTTACGAGGTTATATGCCGCCCTCAGGTCGAGTTTGGTAAAGACCGTAGCCCCTTTAAGACGGTCGAACAGCTCGGAAATCAAGGGTATCGGGTAAGCGTTCTTGATCGTGATGCGGTTGAGACCCCTGTAAACGATGCAAGGCCTCAACTCACCGCCCTTCTTTTTCACAAAGAAAAATCCAGCCCCTGCCGGGGACGAGGATTTGCGAATGTGTCCGCGTGAAAGCGCCTCCCTCACGTACTCCTCCATGGCCTCATTCTCTGCTACCGACAGTGGATAGACTTTGCCACGAGGAGGAACGGCACCAGATTGTAACTCGATGGCACAATCGTATGGGCGGTGCGGAGGTAGGGCAACCGCGCGCACCTTATCGAATACATCCCGGTACTCCTCGTATTCAGGGGGCAACAGAGAGTCCGAGGAAGTACACAGCAACTTGACAGGCCCATGGATGCAACTAGCCCCACACTGCGGTGACCACGAGAGGATCTCGGCCGATCTCCAATCGAAAATCGGATTATGCTTCTGGAGCCAGGGGTACCCCAAGACCACCGAGTAGTGTGGAGACGAAATAACCTGGAAGCAGACCGACTCTCTGTGAACGGCACCAATGGCTAACCCCACTGGAAGGGTCTCATGAGTTACGTGTGGCGGCAGAAGGGGTCTGCCGTCTATCGCCTCAAGAGCCAGAGGTGAACCCCGAGCCTGCAGAGGAATGGAATTGGTGGCAGCGAACACACTATCAATGAACAAACCACCAGCACCAGAGTCCACCAACGCCTGGGTCGTCACCGAGCCCCCGACCCAGGAGAGGACAACAGTGATCAGTGGTTTGTCAACACGGGAAACCGGGGACGAGGAGACTCCACCCAAGATCTGCCTCTGACAGGATCTCAGGTGCGAGCGTTTCCCCGGACGGTTCGGACATGCCAACCGAAAATGCCCACCGAGACCACAGTACATGCATCGGCCCTCGCGTCTCCGGAGTACCCTCTCCCCCTCGGACAGGCGAGCAAACCCCAGCTGCATGGGTTCACCCCCAGACAAGTCATCCCCAGGAGGCGTGGGAGGAGAGGGAGGCACGGGTGGGACAGCAAACGTAGGCGCCAATCTGTTAGGAGGCCTCCGCAGACTCTCCTTAAAGGAAGGTCTCTCCCTGAGTCTGGTGTCAATCAAAATCAGGAAAGAAATAAGGGACTCGAGCTCCACTGGTAGGTCCTTAGCTGCAACCTCATCCTTCAAGGCATCCGAGAGACCATGAGAGAAAGCAGCGACTAGAGCCTCATTATTCCAGCCCACCTCTGCTGCCAGGGTACGAAACTCAATGGCGTATTCAGCTACGGATCGTGAACCCTGTCTGATGGACATAAGGAGCTTCGCAGCAGAGGCAGCACGAGCCGGCACATCGAATACCTTCCGAAGAGAAGCAACAAAACCGGAAAACTCGGCAACCACCGGATTGTTGTTCTCCCATAAAGGGCTGGCCCAGGCCAAGGCCTTGTCCGAGAGCAGCGAGATCAGGAAGCCCACCTTTGATCTCTCAGTAGGAAAGGCATGTGGCAGCAACTCGAAATAAATGCCCACCTGGTTAAGGAAACCTCGGCACTGAGTTGGCTCTCCCCCAAAGCGCTGTGGAAGGGGGGCAGAACCGGACATACCCCGAAACACCGCAGGCGCAACAACAGGTGTCGGGGTAGACTCTGGCGCAACAACCGGAGCGGACCCAGGAGCGGCAACCGACCCATCGGCAACGGGAGCGAAATGAGCCGTGCGTTCAAGCAGGGATTGCAACGCCACGGCGAACTGACCCAACAGGTGATCCTGCTGATCAAGTCTGGCAACCAACGTGGGTAGTGAGGATGGCCCTGTACCGTCAGAATTCATGGCCTGTGGTACCGTGCGTTCAAGCAGGGTTTGCAACGCCACGGCGACCCGACCCAACAGGTGATCCTGCTGATCAAGTCTGGCAACCAGCGTGGGTAGCGAGGATGGCCCTGTACCGTCAGAATTCATGGCTTGGTCCTAATGTCAGGGAACCATGAACCAGACGTACAACAACAGATAAGTGAAAATAAGACAGCTTTATTGAAAAACAAGCTATAAAGCAAAAGTCCAAACGGATGGCGAAACCGATGCAGAGTCTTTGCGAAGCCAGGGGTCTGGAACCAGCAGGGTAGTCAGACGAAGCCAGGATCAGGAACCAACAGGGTAGTCAGACGAAGCCAGGATCAGGAACCAACAGGGTAGTCAGACGAAGCCAGGATCAGGAACCAACAGGGTAGTCAGACGAAGCCAGGAACAGGAACCAGAAGTAGCAGCAGTCTTGGTAGCATGTGAACACAGGAGGACCAAGCAGGGAACTGAGCCACAGACCTCCTATATATATGAGCTAGGCATCCAGCTCCTCCCAGTGGGAAGGAGGAGCCGCAGGGTGGGAGGCTACAAGAAACCCAGAAACCAAGATGGCCGCCAGCACATGTCAAACGAAGGAGAACAGCAAGGAGGTAAGACCATGACAACATGGCGTCCCAGTTTTCCAAAAAGAACTTCAAATTTTGATTCATCTGACCACAGAACAGTTTTCCACTTTGCCACAGACCATTATAAATGAGCCTTGGCCCAGAGAAAACGCCTGCGCTTATGGATCATGTTTAGATAT